>NC_092660.1:7287500-7547500 GCF_032118995.1 Asterias amurensis
GATCGCTACTCGAAAGGATCCGATGTTATCGGTAGTCGTCAAACTATGGTGGCCCCGAAGGGACATCGCATAACCCAAACGTGTGCGCACATGTATGCAATGTCGTGAAACAAATCGCGAATATATGCGCACACGTATACAATATCGTGAAACAATTCGCGAATATGTGCGCACACGTATGCAATGTCGTGAAACAATTCGCGAATATGTGCGCACACGTATCCAATGTCGTGAAACAAATCGCGAATATGTGCGCACACGTATGCAATCTCGTGAACCAAATCGTGAATATGTGCGCACACGTATGCAATTTCGTGAACCAAATCGTGAATATGTGCGCACACGAGTGCGATTTGTTTTGCAATGTCGTGAATTTTATTGCATACCATGTTGCATACCATTAGGATGATGTCATAGTTGTGGATAATTTGTTACCGATCTAGGGAGTACTGTGGCGCTACAGCAGGCTCCCTCTGTAAAGCATGTGTATACCCAGGAACTTGGCACCAGGCCAAGGACGACCACACGCCTCGCTTGCCTCACAACAAAGACTACTGCTGCAATGACTACCGCTTATCTCACTGTTGGAAAGAAACCCCCCAGATCATTAGACATTTTATTCAAAGGTATGCAACATG
Organism: Asterias amurensis; assembly: GCF_032118995.1. NCBI lineage: Eukaryota > Metazoa > Echinodermata > Asteroidea > Forcipulatida > Asteriidae > Asterias > Asterias amurensis. The sequence goes on from NC_092660.1 coordinate 7,288,139, forward strand.
GTATGCAATAAAATTCACGACATCGCAAATAATATTCGCAGACGTGTGCGCACATATTCGCGAATTGTTTCGCGACATTGTATACGTGTGCGCACATATTCGCGAATTGTTTCACGACATTGCATACGTGTGCGCACATATTTGCGAATTGTTTCACGACATTGCATACGTGTGCGCACATACTCGCAAATTGTTTCACGACATTGCATTCGTGTGCGCACATATTTGCGAATTGTTTCACGACATTGCATACGTATGCGCACACGTTTGCGATATGCGATGTCCCTTCAGGGCCACCATATTAAACGGAGCAGTAATACGTAGACTCGCTACCATTCCTTGAGCTTTTTCTCCCTAAGATTTGTTTGTGTATTTTTGTATGGTAGATATACCGATGTTTTGGAGTTTCGTTCTTTAGTTCAGACATTTATTTTATTTATTTTTATTCACTACCATTATTATACAAAGGGGTCATGTTTTATTGCTGATTTTTAAAGTTTATTTCAAGATTTTTATATTACAACAAAGCAATGCGTAAGCCACAGAATACGAACTCTTCATCAACTAAAAGTAACGGTTTATCAGTACGGTATCCTTCAAATTAAGCCAATCAAAGACTGCCGTTCCCTATACAAAGGATTCATGTAGCATTACTGATTTTATCGTATTTTTATAAAGCTCCATTATATTTATTTCAGATTTTTGAAAATTTAAGACCACGAGTCCCTTTGCAGCAAACTGTGCGCGTGTACAACACTGCTGTGTGTACAGTTTACGATTTCATCAACGCCACGGGTCGATTTGTAAAACAGTTTATCAATACGGTACCATTCAAATTAGACCAATCAAAGACTGTCCTTACCTAAACAAAGCGGTCATGTAGCATTACTGATTTTATCATAATTTTATAAAGCTCCGTTATATTTATTTCAGATTTTTGAAAATTAAAGACCACGAGTCTGTGCGTGTGTACTACACTGCTGTGCGCACAGTTTAAGATTTCATCAACGCCACGGGTATGGCAAGCCATATGCCCAATAGATCGATAAACACTGTTTATCGCCGATAAACACTGTTTTTCGAGATAAACATCGTTTATCAATTGATAAACACTGTTTATCGAAAAACTATGTTTATCAAGCGATAAACACAGTTTTTCGAGGTGATAAACAGAGTTTTTCGATAAACACTGTTTATCGAAAAACTATGTTTATCAAGATAGATAGATAGATAGATAGATAAAAGGTTTATTGACAATAGCCATCACAGCATAAAAACTGAATTGCAACTAAGATACAATATTTTAAAAAGATTAAAAGGACATCATTAAGAGAACAACAATTTATATACAAAAATAATTATATAAAATACACAAGCAAAAAGGGGAATAAAATTAAACAGCAACCACACACCTTCGGCAAGACACACACCACACCAGCACACACAAAAAGGAACAAAAACGCATGTACACACTTGGACTAAACAAAAACAGCATTTTACAAGAACTCTGCAACACAAACAAGACCAAAAGAGCTTTATAAAACGGAATGCAATAAAAAATTAATTAATATTGTACAAATCGAACCAGGTAACAAAATACAACAAGCCATGAGTCATAAGCACAGGCCGGATAATTATGGGGTCCGGATGGGGAAAAAATCATTTGAAAAAAAATCAAAGTCAAACAGAACTGTTGTTCCACATATTAGCCATATATATGTGAGGGTTTTTCTGACAGCGAGTTGTTCTACATCTAGGAACGGACAGTTTGTTTGAATTCCTTAGGTCTCTATTGTGGATGGTACTCTTCTTTGGAGGGACCCAACTATGGAAACGCTCTGATTTCATTAGTGATTTGAAGAAATTAAGGCAAAGCTGTTCTCGTCTATCAAACAATGTGGATAACTTACAGAGTTCAAGTGCCTCATCATACTGTGTGTACTGATTGCCAAGGATGATCTTACAAGCCCTTCTCTGAACTCGTTCCAGTGCAGCGCTCTCCTTGGCAGTAAGACCAGGATGCCACACAGGGGCAGCATATTCTGCCAGGGGACGTACGAAACCAGAGAAGATAGTGATAAGATCATCCATTGGCAATTTGAAGCGCTTAAGAAGTTTCAGTAGATACAATCTGCCATTAGCCTTTTTAAGCATTTCTGCAATCTGATTATCCCATTTTAAATCAGACCGTATGTGAACACCTAGAATTTTTGCAACTTCCACAGTCTGTAAAGTAACGTTGGCAATTTTGGGAGATTGTTGAACGGGGCTGTGTTTCATGAAAGATACTTGCATGGAAGCACATTTCTCAGGATTAAGTTTCATATGGTTCACTGCGGCCCAGTTCTCAAGTTCATCAAGATGATCTTGCATGACAGATGGTTCTTTATGCGCTCTTGTCTCAATCAATGTTAGATCATCAACGTACTTCAGGGATGTAAGGGAGGTATCAGAGGCTGCATCATTCACCATGGTTACAAAACCAAGTGGGCCATGCGAGTGCCTTGGGGTACTCCACCATTTAACTTGATCCAATCGCTGGTTTCACCTTGGTAGCGAACACATTGTTCTCTTTCGGTGAGAAAACTGGCAACCCACGTAACAACCGATGGCCGAACGTCGAGGGAGATGAGTTTTCTCAGGAGAACATTATGGTCAACTAGATCGAAGGCCTTGCTAAAATCAGTGATAACAACAGAGCTTACGTGACCAGCCCCCGATTTCATGAAACTCATCGCAAGTTGCGACGCATCGTAGGGTTTGCGATGCGTCGCAGACCTATTAGACATGTCGCGGCTGCGACGAGTTCGCAACTTACGACGTGTAACCGGTCGCAACTTGCAATTGTGACACGTCGCAGTGCTTCGTGAAATTGGGGGCTGGCTTATCAGAATTCATGAGCAAAGTGTCCATAAGTTTCGCCAGGTAATGAGTGGTAGAGACTCCCCTACAATTACCGTACTGGTTGGGGTCAATAGATTTATCCAAGTCCTTGCGCAGCCACTTAGCCATGAAGCCTTCCGCAACTTTCGCAAAGTGGTCAGTCAGGGATATTGGTCTTAACTTGTCCCAAGTCTCTGGTTTAGATTTGGGAATAGGGACGACCACAGCTCTCTTCCATCGAGGTGGGACAATACCTTCATGGTAGGATTGATTGAGGATGCTAGTGAGGGGTTTGCTAAGTTCGTACGCGAACTCTCTGATTAACCGTGCAGATATACCATCAGGTCCAGGGGCTTTCCCTGGCTTTGTCTTCCTCAACATGTCGTAAACTTCGTAGTCCTGAACAATGGGACAGGGATGTTGATCAGGTCGATACACAGGGAGTTGAGAAGTGTCGAGGGCTTCCAGATCTGAAGCAAAGGTGTCGTTAATACCGCTTGCAATGGCTTGAAAATCTTGGGAGTCAACGCCTGGAGGAGGTTGTATACATGATTGAGAGTTGTTCAAGTTAGCCATGAGCTTAATCTGCTTATACCACTCTGCTGGGTTAGCTTTTTTGTGTCGTTGGACTCTCGTTTTGAAATGTTCTTCTTTGGCCTTGGCGATTTCACGACGGACCTTGTTTCGTAGTCGTTTCCATTTGCAAGAACGATGCTCGTGGTGGAAAACGTGTTGGCACTTCCGGATAAGACGTTTGACGTAGGTGGTCATCCAAGGTTTGTCGGTTCTATGGAGTGTCATGGTTTTTGTAGGGAAGTAGTAGTCTATTTTGGATTGCAAGGTGTCATAAAACGCATCACATTTCTCGATAGCACTTGTTTGTTCATGAACTTCTGGCCAGTCATGATCCACAATCCAAACTCCAAACGCTCTGATGTCTGAGTCTCTCATAGGTCGTACAACTCGAGATCGCGTTGTGTTGATCTTTGTGAGGTTGCTGTTCAGAGGTTGCTGTTCAGTTTATCAAGCGATAAACAGAGTTTTTCGAGGTGATAAACAGAGTTTTTCGATAAACACTGTTTATCAAGTGATAAACACTGTTTATCAAAAAACAGTGTTTATCGATAAACACATTTTCGGCGATAAACAGAGTTTTTCGATAAACAGTGTTTATCACTTGATAAACAGTGTTTATCACTTGATAAACACTGTTTATCAAATTATTGAGCATCTGGCGTCGGCGTAAAACTGTGTTTATCAGTCGATAAACAGAGTTTTTCAATAAACAGTGTTTATCACTTGATAAACACTGTTTATCGACATATTGGGCATCTGGCGTCAGCGTAAAACTGTGTTTATCGTCAATAAACAGTTTTTATCACTTGATAAACACTGTTGATCACTTGATAAACACTGTTTATCACTTGATAAACACTGTTTATTGAATTATTGGGCATCTGGCGTCGGCATGAAACTGTGTTTATCAGTTGATAAACACAGTTTTTCTCGATAAACAGTGTTTATCAACTGGGCATCTGGCGTCCGCGTAAAACTGTGTTTATCGACCGATAAACACTGTTTTTTGATAAACCGTGTTTATCACTTGATAAACTGTGTTTATTGAAAAACTCTGTTTTTAACACCTCGAAAAGCTTGATACACATAGTTTTTCGATAAACAGTGTTTATCAGTTGATAAACAGTGTTTATCGAAAAACTCTGTTAATCACCTCGAAAAACTGTGTTTATCGCTTGATAAACATAGTTTTCGATAAACAGTGTTTATCAATTGATAAACACTGTTTATCTCGAAAAACAGTGTTTATCAGTCGATAAACAGAGTTTTTCAATAAACAGTGTTTATCACTTGATAAACACTGTTTATCGACATATTGGGCATCTGGCGTCGGCGTAAAACTGTGTTTATCGTCAATAAACAGTTTTTATCACTTGATAAACACTGTTGATCACTTGATAAACACTGTTTATCACTTGATAAACACTGTTTATTGAATTATTGGGCATCTGGCGTCGGCATGAAACTGTGTTTATCAGTTGATAAACACAGTTTTTCTCGATAAACAGTGTTTATCAACTGGGCATCTGGCGTCCGCGTAAAACTGTGTTTATCGACCGATAAACACTGTTTTTTGATAAACCGTGTTTATCACTTGATAAACTGTGTTTATTGAAAAACTCTGTTTTTAACACCTCGAAAAGCTTGATACACATAGTTTTTCGATAAACAGTGTTTATCAGTTGATAAACAGTGTTTATCGAAAAACTCTGTTAATCACCTCGAAAAACTGTGTTTATCGCTTGATAAACATAGTTTTCGATAAACAGTGTTTATCAATTGATAAACACTGTTTATCTCGAAAAACAGTGTTTATCAATTGATAAACACTGTTTATCTCGAAAAACAGTGTTTATCGGTCGAAAAATTGTTTATCGGCGATAAACAGTGTTTATCGAATTATTGGGCATATGGCTTGCCATAGGAGGGGCAAAGGGGGGGGGGGTAGAGCGATCGGGTGTGAAGGATGTATTCTTTATTTCAAACACAGGTCTATCAACTTCGAGGGGCTACACAGGTTAAAGGCCTAAGTACTTTTAATTGTAACAACAAAAAATGTAGCAAAATAGGCATTGGTTTTATCAAACCATAATATGAATGGAAACGAATTGACCCTAATTTATGATTCCTGCATGGATGATTTTTCCATGGAGGAATGTTCCTATTCCTCTATGAATTTTCTCAACTAAGAAGAAAGAATTAACAACAGCACAGAACAATACATTTATAAAAGTTGTTTGTATCAAATATTTATTATGGAAAATACAGGATGTTTTCTTGATATGAGGGGGTTTGTTTACCTGTAATTAAATATGTTGTCTGGGATCCTTCTTCAAAAAGGCCACACCCTAAGAGCTACTAAAGCTGATACTGAAAAACATAATTTCTATCCAAAACTTATTACTCAATCAAGTTATGTTTGTTAGTAAGAAAAGCTCTCAAGTCATTATGATTTATTTATGAATATGCGGCGCGATGTCCATCTACCATCTGAAATTCCAAGACAATAAGCAAATGTCTTGATTTTAAAGGCACTGGACACATTGGTAATTACTCAAAATAATTGTCAGCATAAAAACTTTCTTGGTAACGAGCAATGGGGTTAGATAGAAGTAATTTCTCACTAAAATATTTGAATTGAATTCAAGAACCATCAGCTGAGGTCTCAAATTCAAGCATCTCAAAGCACACAGCTTGTGCAGCAAATGCGTTTTTTCTACCATTATTCTCTTGCAAACTTCGACGACCAGTTGAGCTCAAATTTTCACAGGTTTGTTATTTTATGCATATGTTGAGATACACCAAGTGAGAAATTAATAAAATAACATTGTATGTGTAAACATGTGACACCATGGTAATAATTGTGACATCCAGTATAAATTGACACTAACTTGAAGTATGTTCTTTTTAAGTCATTCCTCCAACATATGATAAATTATAAATTTTTAAGTAATTTGACTGACAATATTTCATTTTATCAACTAAATGATCAAATGCTTTATACAATAGCCACATATGTAGTGGGAATAGGGTTTTATCACAAGTTGAATGGCCATGCGGATCCTACTCGGGAATTTCTAGTGTCAAAGCTTTTGAAGGGTTGTAGCCATGATCGCAGGCATCAAGACAGCCGCTTACCCATTACAATTCCAATACTCAGGCACATTTTGCTTTCTCTCCCGCATGTCTGTTCATCTCAGTATGATCAGTTGTTCCATGCTGCAATATTAGGGGCATTTTTTGGTTTCATGAGGGTGGGGGAGTTTGCGGTCGATTCCAATAATAGGGTTCAAGAATCGATTTTACGATTCTCTGATATATCATTTAGCTCACTGGGTGCTGGCTGTGGGTCGGTGCTTATTTCATTCCGTAGTAGTAAAAATAATCAGTCAGGCAGTCCGCAAGTCATTCGTTTGGCGTCGGCAAGGGATGCAGGCATATGTCCGGTAACAGCTTTACGGCAATATGTTGGGGTTCGTCCACAGGGCCCGGGGGTTTTGTTTTGTCATTACAGTGGCGCCCCCCTCACTCGATATCAGTTTAATGTCACTCTAAAGAGAGCACTCGCTTTTTGCGGGCTCGGGGAACAATGCATATGAGCTCACTCCTTTCGGATTGGTGCAGCTACGGTAGCCTTGCTCAAGGCAGTCGCATTATTCGCTCCGAAAAGACGCTGCTGTAAACCCACCCGTATACCCTGTGCATGGTGTGTGCGATCACACCGAATGACCCACCCGTATACACACTGTCACATCGTACGAATACTGTTCACACAAGTCATCGCACTCGTACCACTAACCGCATGCGGAGGCCGTCAGGCCGACAGCCTTGTCGGGTCTGTATCTTCCCGTTTTAATGTGTTGTATTGAAAAAATTCCAATAGTGGACGAAATTGGGGGGGCTCTCGGATATGCTAGTATGCAGCCATGAATATGTATATCTTTCGTCAGACCTATCAGACAACACAGGATGTGAGGCAAATGAATTATTCATTTTGACGTCCAATCATGCACTTCCCTTATCACAACCTTTGGACCCTATTATGCTCGTGTGTGATGTAAACATGTCTCGTCTTTCGCGGGCATTATGGTAATGAGCTGACCGTGGGAACTCTTCGCTTATTATAGTAATGAGGTCAGTGGCTTCAACACAGACCCTACAAGGCTGTCGGCCTGACGGCCTCCGCATGCGGATAGTGTACAGGGGCATCGTGTCGTGCGATGTTACGCACAGTGAATACGGGTGGGTTTTTATACAGCGGCGGTCTTTTTTCGGAGTGAATAATTCGACTGCCTTGAGCAAGGCTACAGCTACGGTGGCTTTTGGGTTGGGGGTCCCCTTTCCAGTTATACTGCAGATGGGGCGTTGGCGGTCCGATGCTGCGCGGGCTTACATTAGACCAGTGGCATTGTGTGCTTTGCCAGGTACAAGCCTAGATGGCTAATTGTTTTATTAGTGTCTCCCTGTTTTTTCCCCTATGCACGTCCGATCTGGGTTGTGGGGGACTCTTGTGCGTTGGGCTAGGCAGCCTTTACCGATTCCAGCTTCGGTTGTATGGTTGGGTAGGAGTGGGGCAAAATTGGCTGATATTTGGTCAATCTGACATTAGTGTCGGCTAATTCTCCCCCGCCTTCTATTATCTTGATCCACTTGGGTACCAATGATTTGGTTACATGTTTTTTCCATTCGGCAGAGTATTTTTAATTTTATGGAGGAGGTGCGTGTGCCAGGGTCATATGGTCGGACCATGGAGGAAGGAAGAGAAGGAGCTCGAATGAAGGGACTTCAAAAGTCGAACCCGTGGTACCGCGGTTTTTTAACGATACCTGGTAATCACCCACATACCTTATACAGACAATGGGCGACCTGGCGTATGTGAGTTTGCGCGTGCGCACTTGGTTCTTCACTCAATTATGGTGTTGTATGTCGTATGGATATAATACAGAAAAACAACTTTTTTAAGACCTGATAAAATTTGTGTACACTTGTGCCCACCAAATCGAAAAACACAATTGAATACCAACCACCCTCGTGTGCTAATACCCAGTGACCGGAAAGTCACAAAAAATGTAAAAATATGCCACAATGTTTCAGTGAAACACCACAAACGGTAAATGAAAATGTGTATATTCACAATTCTTGTCTCCAATGATTCAACTTTACACGAAGGCAACGGTGCAGAGCAGCGGTACCGCACGTTCTGTACAAAGAGATCTAATCCTGCTCGTTAATCGGCCGTCCAGCTGGAGGTCTCCTATCTTTTTCCACTGGTCAGACAGGGGCATTGTCAGGGTATTCTTTTGTTACTCTGCGGTTATGCGGGTCGTTCAAGCTCCTCTTCCTTCCTTCATGGTCAGACATACTTCCTCGGGTTTTTTATTTTGGGGCCCAGTGGCAGAAAAGCATGGAACGTCAGCGGAAGGCTTTCAATCGGGCTGCTCGGGCTCATGCGGACAAAATTGGGTGTGGGTTTCTTCATCATCCCCAGTTCACATGGACAGATTTGTCACTGTTTAGGTTTGATGGGATTCATTTGTCAGTGGCGGGCAACAGAGCCTTTTGTCAGGATTCGACCAATTGCATTAAGGGGTGTGGGTCGGTTTAAAGTTTTAAGGTGTGGCCTGGGATTTTTCCTCGGCACAAGTAGTGGTTTGGTATTTTGTGTTAGGCGTTAGGATTTGCAGTTGTTCACCTGTCTTTTTCTTTGGGGCGTGCTTTGCACGTTTGAAATTTTTTGGCTTAAAATGACAGGAATATCAGTGATGGGGGGTAATAGGCTGTCGGGGAAAGTTACTTGTCATTCTAATCATAAACCGAATATTATAATATTCATTGTTAATAGTGCCTTTCAGTTCCCAAAGGCTATTTTACATTTCCCCTCGGGCGTTCCAACATGGGGAACTAGAATTATGCCATGGGTACAATACAGTAGGTAATTCATCAGTTGGCATTTTATTAGTAAATAGTGCCTTTCGTTTTTGTTAGGGCTAGTTTATCCCCTCGGGCGTTCCAACGTGGGGAAACTTTTAATTGTTAACTTTGTATAGTTAATAGGGGTGTAATTTGTACCAACTTACAATGTAGATTAATAATAAGTCAAGTTTATCCCCTCAGGCGTTCCACTTTGGAGGAATTTAGGGTATACATGTATATATATTTGAGTTGTTTGTTGGTAATTTTAGGCAAGGTGCGTTATGTGTGTGTTGTTTTCTGTGGAGGTCATGTAATGTTCAGTCTAATATGGTCATGTGACCTATCGTGGTATGTTTTAATTGTTAATGGGATATGGAAAATTAAATCCATATTGGAAGGACAAGGTTTGTTCTTTGGATGGCCACAATTTATGGTGGTTGGATGGGCGAAGGCATCCATTTTAAATGTGAAAAGTTGTATTTTAGGTTATGTTTTTGTTCCACATGCAGGTGGTTGTGTGTATGTTTAGTCGGTTTGCCCTGTGTTTGACATCCGGCTCCTTGCACAATAATATGTTTAATGACAATCTTTTTGACTGGCAATAAACCCAGCTTTAAGCTGTGACCGAAATCTCAGTAATGGTGTCTGTAGCAAATTGTGTCTGAGTATAGTGATTTATAAAACAATCTATTAACATGGATGAACCCATTTTATCAAATTTTCAAACTAAGAGATTAAACTTAATTAAAAGCACCATATAGTATTTGTCAATGTACTTCATGATGAAATACAGTATCAAATAGTATACTAATAATGAATGTTTGAGAATGCAATGGTGCGAATATTTTCATGAGTTGAAAGATGGAATGTTCTATTCAATGAGGCGGAGCCGAGTTGAATGGAACATTCCAGCTTTCAAGAATGAAAATATTTGCACTATTGCACGAATGAAAAACATTCACTATTTGTTTATATAACATCAAAGTAGATCTTTGTCATTTTGATTAGAAGATACAATTTTCAAAACAAACAAAGCGTAGACCTACAATTTTTAATTGTGAAATTACACCCGTTTCTTTTGGGTCGGCCTGTTTGGTTTAACAGTGACAATGTGTGTTATGTACAGCTATTATGAGACACGCAGACGCCAAAAATTTGTACCTTGGTATTATATCATATATCTATGCTTGCAGTAACATTGCTGCGTTACCAAAGACACGCGCACGCAGTGATGTTTTTACTCTGGATGGATCGAAAAATAAATGGTGAACGGAACGAAAAATGCTATCACGTGACGGAAAAGGCAAGGATCTGATTAGGTGTTATATAATAAAGAACATCAAATTTGTTATATAATTATTGACATAAATCTAGTTGAATGATTTTCTTCAAACGATAAAAGGTATTAAAATTAAATTGAGAAACTTACTTAGATTTTCCTACTAAGTCAAATGTCTTATAATCTTACATAATCCTTAACCAAATAAAATTATATTAATTTGAATTATTTACACCCTTCACAAGATTTTCTTTCTCAGTACCCTTGTCTTTATCATCTTCAGATTCTTCAGAATAAGGAGTGTTGCCTCGATACAGAATGTAGTGTTGAACAATGAATAGCACGTCAAACAGAATGGAAAAGAAGCCCAAGCCAAACTTTGTAGGATCACCAAAAATAGAACTCCAGTCATCTATCAAAGAAATGAAAGGCAGTAGAAGTTCTGAAATACTAGTTTATGCTAAAAGAACACCAAATCCCTTTGGACAATGAAGGTTGGGCAGAAGCCCAATAATAATAATAATAACTAGACTTCAAGTGTTTGTGAACAAACACAGAGCTGTTCCGTTTTTAATTTTCAATGTTCAAGAGGTCTATAATTGAAAAGAAACTGAAGATCGGTTGCATGGTTCTTGAGATATGGTCCCACTTCCGGTTGACCCGGAAGTAAAGGTTAACATGGGGTCACGGTTTTCAAAGTTAATATTTGATGCATAAGGAGTCTTTAACTGAAAAAAGTTTGAAAATCGGTTGTGTAGTTCTTGAGAAATGGTCCTACTTCCGGTTGACCCGCAAGAAGAGGTCAAAATGGGGTCACAGATTTTCCCCAACAAAATTTGATGACTATAAGGAGTCTATAACTAAAAAAAAAAAAATTGGTTGTGTAACTCTTGAGATATGGTCCCACTTCCGGTTGACCCGGAAGTAGAGGTCAAATCGGGGTCACGCCTACCCGAGGCATATCTCCTATGCCTAAGGAGTCTATTACTGAAAAAAACTTTGAAATCGGCCGTACACTTTTTGAGATATAGTGCTGCAAAGAAAAACTCATTAAAGCTTCTAATTAGCATAAATTAACATGTGATGACGTCACAGTCTTAAAATTGTGTTTTTCGTACTAATAAATTTCAGAAGGTACACGATGGTATGTAACTTACCCCATTCCAATGCCTTTTACAAAAACCCAATTTTGTATTGCATTAACCATGGGGAAGGTATTGTTATTGCATGGGAACTGACTGCATACAATTTGATGAAGTATCACGTTGTACCCATGATGCCAAGATTTTCAATCAATCGTTAATTAAAAACGTACCTTGATTGCTTTTAATGGACTGAAACCACTCTTATTAGAATCAGTTAATTTTTCAACACAGAATATGAAAGTTTGAAAACGAACAGACAAATTATTTTGAAGTTATTGTCAGTTAATGTGTTTTTGACTTGTAAAACGTTTCCACTTTTAGTGCCATATGTTTTGTACATAAAAAATAAAACGCGCAAACGTATGACGTCATGATGACGTAACTGAAATTGTTAGGCAGGAAGTCTTATCTACACTTCAAGACAAGTCCATAACCGAAAATCTAAAAATTAAGTTAGGCCGTATGCTTTCATATGGTATATGATTTGTCTCTTTCTGATAATTCTAATTTGACATTTTAATAATTTGAAAAGTCAAGTGTTAAGTCAAATACGATTTTGAGGAAAGAAAGTATAATAAAAAATTAAAAAAATTAAAAATCTGGACGATTTCAATAGCTGTTCCGACTGAAATGTCAGAACAGCTAATAATTATGAAACAGCTCCCTCTGAAGTTACGTAGTTTTGAGGTAGAAGTAATTTCTCACTAAAATATTTGAACTTGATTTTGAGACCTCAGAGTTTGATTTCAAGGTCTCAAAATTCAAGTATATGAAAAGCACACAACTTGCACAGGGTGTTTTTTACTCCATTGTTCTCTTGCAATTTCGATGACCAAATGAGCTCAAATTTTCAGAGGTTTGTTATTTTTAAACATGTTGAGATACACCAAGTGAGAAGACTCATATTTGACAAATACCAATAGTGTCCAGTGTCTTTAACTCATGTGCACATTCAGTTTGGCATGGAATAATATTGACTTACTGTTGTTGTAGGCCAACAAAAACATCTGCACCAGGCTGAAGGAACCACCAGTGAAGTCTAGTAACACATTACCTATACTCCAGCCATAAGTGCTTTTTCTTTTATAGTTCATCCATGCCTGTAGGAAATCGAGATAAACATGGTTGTCATCATAAGCAGGAACTATTTTCCCCCATTTTATCTTGTCTGGTTGGTGTTTCTGCTATTGCTTGACAATAAGGGGCCTTAGTTTTATACAGTGGTTCTTGTATATATCGTTTCGTGTATTGCTTTTACTTGCAATCTTTTGTTTTAATTTTCACTACACTATTAGATTTCTGTGTTAAAGGCACTGTACATGTTTGGTAATTGTCAAAGACCAGTGCTCTCACTTGGTGTATCCCATCATAACCATAAAATAACAAGCCTGTGAAATTTGGGGCTCAATTGGTCATCGAATTTGCGAGAAAATCATGAAAGCAAAAAAACACTCTCGTTGGACGAATCTGTGTGCTTTCAGATAGGAATAAAATACTTCTAGCTACACAGAAGTCTTTTATTATTTTTGTGAGAAATTACCTCTTTCTCAAAAACTACATTACTTCAAAGGGAGCGGTTTCCCACGATGTTTTATACTATCAACAGCTCTCCAATGCTCGTTACCAAGTAAGTTTTTAGGTTAATATTTGTTTTGAGTAATTACCAAACATGTACCTTCCCTTTAAGTTTAGTATATGAATTGTTACTCTTTTTATGAGCAAGGTCTGAGAGGGTACATCTTTTTATGAAATTTGTTTACTTTTGCCTTTCCCTGGATGGCCTATAATTATCTGAAGAATTAAAATAAAAAAAATAAAAAAATAGCTTTAATGGCAGGGAAACTTGGATAAAATATCAATTTCGTTAGTCAGTCACAGAGCCATGCCCATCCACCAATTTTTAACTCATTAAGGATACAAAAAGTTAATTTCTACCTATAATTCATTGCAATATCATCACTTTTTGACCAGAGCTGTTTTCATTTTTCATTGTTGAGTAAAACATCCAGACACTTACCTGAGGTACGTATTTGATGATTGAAACAACAAGCTTGATGTAAGAAAAATAGTAGAGGAACATCAGCCATGATATGAGCTTTTCACCAGATGCAACTGTGATGATGAGAGTGATGACTGTAAACAACCCTGCCACGGCACATAATACTTTACACACCACTGACACTCGCTGACCACCTCTCTAAGAAACACAAAAATAATAAACATTTACTTCATCAAGTTTTTTGTTCTTCCTTTACATCCGAGTCATACAGTATGGACTATAAAGGGGGTTACCCTCAAATTGGCATATATGTACATATATGTACATATAGTATGTACATGAAATTCACATCATTTTTACAAGGCCTGCCAGCCAGCCAGCCAATGAATGTGCAGGTAATTTGACCATTAAGATCATTTGTATTTTTTGTTTTCCAATGACCAAGAAGGACATTAGTAACATCTATCCAAAAAGGCCTAACTGTTCTTTGGTGAGTTTAGCTTATGTTGCAGGGCTGGAATTACACAAATGTCATGACCTCAGTTGCCCTGGTCATATTTTAAATTTTACATTAATTTCATATTTATTTCATGGCCTTGGTGCCCCTTTAAAAAATTTCCATAGACTTTGAACATTTTCCAAAAGAATTCAAGTGCCCTTTGCAAAACGCCTCAACCTCTCAAAGCATAAATTTGAAATTTGAAAGCCATAGACAGGTTGTATGTATAAATTAAAATAAGGCCAGGCCCAGCCTGTAGTGAACTGATGGACGGCCGGACATATTAGTAAGGAGGGAAATTGTTGAAACCACGGCTTCGGCTCCAGATTTGGCTCAGGCTAGCTTGGCCAAGCTTGGCCCCGTGAGTATTTTGACATGAGTGCGTGCTTTGCGTATACGGGCTCAGGGCTTTAGACGAGAGAAAGTAGCCTGAATCCGAATCCAAAGCCGAAGCTGTGGTTTCTAAAATGACCATAGGTTCTCTGCATGGCAACTTGCCAAAGAGGGAACACATCAAACTCACATCATAAATAAGGCACTGGAAGATTGTGACCGCTGTTATTGCAATGGCATGGAGAGTAAACACAACATCATTCAGTAATACTGGATTCACCCCAAATGGTTTTTTTCTATGGTATTCTTCCTACAAAATAAAACAAAGAAAATAGTACACTTAAAATTAGTCACCATACAATGTGAAAAATAAATGAAGTATAGGAAATAAAATTAATGTTTGTTAAATATGTTTAGCTAGAGGAGTGTCCTCACCACGTAACAATAATAATTGATTTTTGTATAGCACTTTATCACAGCCCGAGGGGCATCTCAAAGCGCTTCCAACATTACCCCTGGTCACTGGGCCTTAATTCATTCCTTAAACCATCTCAGCTCCCTGTGGATTATACAGCCTTAGCCCACCTTGTTGAGCTGTTAATGGCTCCGCTTTTAACATCGGTCTCATCACTGTCACCATTACAGCCCACCTTCGATACATGTCTAAAACGCTAAGTTTTCAAAGGTCGCAAAATGCGTGGTAGTTTGATTGCAAATTTCTCCCATTTAAAAAAGTCCAATACTACTCCAACATACCTCATTTTATTCCTTACATCTGTGGAATTACTATGACACATAACAGGGCTTACTAAATGATGACTTTGTCCAGATGTGATGATTTGAAAATTGGTCCAAAAAAACGTGTACAAAAATTACATTTAAGGTGACATGTTCTTGGGCGCCGCAAGTCTTGCAAGTCATGAATATCCATAAGGTGACGTCATGATCGTTAGGCTTATGTGCGTGTACAGTAAAAACTGAAAATGTATAAGGTGACGTAGCGCTGCGCTGTATCTGGAAACTACAACCACGCAATGTCACCTCATACATATTCATATTTACTTTGTACACCACGCAAATTGATAAATCAGCGTAGCCATACCACGTCACGTGACATGACCTCTTGGATATTCATGACTTGTATGATTTGCCTGGTGCCCTGACTTCTCACGTCCAACAAGAGGAGAATCATTAAAACATGGCGGCGCCCAAGAACATGTCACGTTAAATGTAATTTTTGTACACACTTTTTTGGACCAATTTTCAAATCATCACATCTGGACAAAGTCATCATTTAGTAAGCCCTGTTATGTGTCATAGTAATTCCACAAATGTAAGGAATAAAATGAGGTATGTTGGAGTAGTATTGGACTTTTTTAAATGGGAGAAATTTGCAATCAAACTACCACGCATTTTGCGACCTTTGAAAACTTAGCGCTTAAGACATGTATCGAAGGTGGGCTGTAGTGGTGACAGTGATGAGACCGATGTTAAAAGCGGAGCCATTAACAGCTCAACAAGGTGGGCTAGTACAGCCTGTGCTGCGAGTTACTGCGCTCAAAGTTAATTATTCACATAAACCATCTCTGCCCTCACAGGTACCCATTTTAACCCTGAGTGGAGAAAAGCAATGGTTAAGTGTCTTGCTCAGGGACACAAGTGTCACGACCGGGGTTCGAACCCACATCATGATGAGCCACCTGTAGCATCGATCTAACCCCCTCTATCAACTAATGAACTTTCCTTAACCATTCACGTCAGTATTCAAATTTCTTTGTTGTGCCTCTGCATGGAATTATTTTGTTAACTTATCAGAGATCAAAGTAATTTATTATTTTTTTATGCCGAATACAACAAGCTCACTTAGGGGCTCTTCAAAGAATATGACATGGAGAGGGGATCAGAGACCACCTAAACATGAAATCTTGATAATAACAGTGAGGATACGTACATGTACATGGATACAAAGAAAATGGACCAGTTTGGAGGGAGGGGTCTCCAAAAGAAGTACTCTCTGAGCAACGTGAAAAACTTGAAAACCTTGGACAAACCTTAAGTGACCATTGAAAAAGATTAAAAAAGCCTTTTTACACATGTGTATAATGTAAAAGGATTTGGAAAACATACCTTAACTTGTGGGATCCAAAACATCCCAACATTGAAGATGCCATATGCAGTGAAGCCAATAAGGTTGTATGTCAAAAAATCAAAATTGAGCCCTTTTACACTGAAAGAAAAGAACACATTTATTGTATATATAAAAGATGTTAAATTTGCATCACGCATACAGAATATTAATTTCGCTTTTTTTTTACCTAGTGGTTTAAACCCGCCGAGGCCTGGTTCTTTATAATTTTACCGAGACGAAGTCGAGGTAAATTATCAAGGACCAGGCCTTCTTCTTCAAGAACGAAGCCGACTTGGCTTCTTCTTCCCACATAGCACTCATCATATTTGGCTAATACTTGGCTTCTTCTTCCCACGTAACACTCATCAAATTTACTTCCACGTAACACTCATCAAATTTGGCCAATACTGGGCTTCTTCTTCCCACATAACACTCATCAAATTTGGCCAGTACTTGGCTTCTTCTTCCCACGTAACACTCATCAGATATAGCCAATACTTGGCTTCTTCTTCCCACATACACTCATCAAATTTGGCCAGTACTTGGCTTCTTCTTCCCACGTAACACTCATCAAATTTGGCCAATACTGGGCTTCTTCTTCCCACATAACACTCATCAAATTTGGCCAGTACTTGGCTTCTTCTTCCCACGTAACACTCATCAGATATAGCCAATACTTGGCTTCTTCTTCCCACATACACTCATCAAATTTGGCCAGTACTTGGCTTCTTCTTCCCACGTAACACTCATCAAATTTGGCCAGTACTTGGCTTCTTCTTCCCATGAACAGGTGACTTCAACCGTTACTGGGCACCACGCCCGAAATAATTAATTGGCAAACAATTGCCACACCACAACAAAATTGGCCATTACCTGGCTTCTTCTACACCATTATCCACGCGACACAACCAACCATCAATGGGCACCACGCCCATACATATTAAATGCCACAATTACCACCTTGGGCAACACACCTAAAATATTGAATTGGCACCTGGCCAAACATTTATCTGTGTGCACACCTGACTCCAACCATGCGGGCACACAGGCAATGAAACCATTATTGAGAATAGTCATACCTGAAATTTATACAATGAGTTAAGTTATGCAATTCCACCTTGGCACAATGTGGTCAGAACTAGCCCCTGTGGAAACTTCAGAGTGCTAACACAACGTATTGTTACAATATTGGATATCTATACTATAGTAGCGCTTAAATCGCATGGGCGCTGCCATTGTTGTTTGGGCGCCGCCATGTTGTTTTCACGTCAAGTGGTGCCCGCACCCTGCTAAAATGATGCGTCCTGGGGTAAATTTCGGGGTACCCGTGGGTTGGGGGCATGTGTTGTTTGTGACGTCACAGTCAAAGCGCGAGCGTGTAGTGACCTTTGGGATTGAGGGTTCCTTTGTGATGTCACAGTCACAGCGCGAGCGTCCAGTAATTCTGTTGGTGGGAAATTAATAACATTTTGTGAACAGAAAAACAAATTGCCCGTTCACGTTGAAAGGCAGTGACTAACTGTAAACCCGAACAACATTTGTGTATACAGAGGACTGTGACTGCCCGCGAAAACATAATTACCTAAGTTGCTAAACATTAATGCACCTGAACTGCAACCCCTCATGGTAAATACGTATCCCCTAGCTGGCATGAATTTATATGTCATGGGCAGCATACATACATGAAGCATGCGAGTAGCCACATAAACAAGTACGCCCTGTGTATAAAGCATTTTATCTTTGATTGATAAAATGTGGTAATCTGTAGTTAGTCAACTTACCTTTTTCTTTTGTGATTAAGAAGTACTTGAGGGTAGAAGGAGACAGTCCATGCAGCAAAATAAATCCATCCGACAACAATGATAACAACATTAAGGGCAAGGCTGTCAACCACCTGTATCCGTACAAACACACTAGACAAACTGGAAAATAAAATAAAATATTTTATTTAAAAGGACACATTGCATCGGGCGAGTTGATCTTTTGAAAAGCGTTTGAAACTGTCTGTAATGAAATGCATTATGGTTAGATAGATAATTTAAAATTAGAATATAATTATCCACAAAAACATGCCTCGAAATTGCATGGTTTTCCTTTTACGCCGCAAACTATCATGGTCAGCCATTTTATGGAGTCAAGTGTCCCTAAATAATAGTAGCAGTAACACAATCTTATCAAGCCAAATTTCTAATAACAAATTACTCAAGGCGTTAGTGAAAAGAAGTACAAAATGCTTTCTGCAAATAACACCAATACCACTGGGTGGAAAAAAGCAATGGAAAAGTGTCTTGCTCAAGGACACAAGTGTCACGATCGGGATTGGAACCCACTCTCTACTGAACAGAAACACAAGAGCATGAGTTCGGTGCTGTTATCCGATCAGCCTTGACATCGTGTTGACAGACAAACCAATTAATTAGATTTTGATACAAACATGTAGCAGCTGCCTGTGGCTGCTACATGTATATACATTACAATGTGTTTAATGCACGGAACTTACTTTCCAAGTTGTGTAGTTGTAGAGTTCAAAGTGATTATAGCCTTTCCTACTTGTGAGCTTGAATTAGTGAGAACGTTTACTCTGACTTTAGTAGATGTGTCATTTGGTGGTAACTCGACCTGTGATAAAAACAAATTTGCATCAAAACCATGAGGTAAGCTTATAAAAAGCAAAAGCAGGCGACTGAAAAGTAAAACCATTTGTCTACTCTGAGGAAAGTAACATCACAAAAACAGACTAGGCAGTTATTGACATCTGCTTTGTAACCCATGACTTGGCCATGTCTTTTCATTCAAGTAAATAGTATGCTCCACTTCACATTTAACCTTCATGGCAGGGGACAGTGTTGTAACCAAGTCTTTTTTTTTTCAAGTCAAGTCAATTCGCAATTGCTCAAGTCAAGTTGCAAGTCGGAATTGCTCAAGTCAAGTCACAAGTCATTTTTGCTCAAGTCAAGTCTCAAGTCAAATTTTTGCAAGTCACGAAGTCACATAATGTCCCAAAATAAGTCCACTCTCATTAAGTTGTGACAAACCTCAAGTAAAATCAAATCTTTTTGTCGACTACCTTTGTTTCGCATGAACACAACATATACACCTTATTTGTTTTTGTTGTGATGTCATTTTGTGATGGGACACGTTGCCTTGGATGGGCGAGTTGGTCTATGAAAAGTGTTTGAAACCGCTTGTTATGAAATGCATATGGGCTATTCCATGGTCAGTCGCATTACACTTTTCTGTGTCATTTCTTGATCTTGGTGCTAGTAGTTCTATGTGAGATATTATTTCCACTAAGTTTATAGGCTGATTAGTACTTGACACCCAAGGCTTTGAAGTGATGATATTAGAAATGTTGTGGGCTTTGTGGACTTACATACATTTTAACATTATTGTCCCTGAAAATTCAAAGTTTGGGTTATTGTTAAAAAGTGGTCTGTGAATTTAAAATGGCCTGGTTGGTTATCACAGTTTCCTAAATGCAAAAAAAACAATTTGTTTTGTGATCTAAAAGTGTATTACAACACAAACAACTTCTTGATCACCCATCTCCTTGACTTTGCCTGGATAAATTTCACTGCATGTTACACCACACACCACTGACCATGCATTGCTACCCTTGCATTGCTACCCTGATTTGTAAGGCAGCATTTTGTATTAATCATGTTTCTTCTTTCTGAAGGAAAATGGTGGCAAAGAGGACATCAGCTTTTTGCTTTTGTTTGCTCTTTTTGGAGATTTTTTTCTGTGCTCTTCTTGAAACCCTTGTATTTCAACATAACATTCTGCTTTTTCAGCCTAGGCAGTGGTACAACATGTATACATGTCCACAATTTGTGGAGAGTAAATTAGTTCCATTACTTCACTTTTCTACTCAAAATTCTCAGAAATGTTGCTTTTCTTTATTTTATTTCATGTGTTAACATTAAGACTCTGTACAAATGATGAAACTAGACGTTACAGATTGGAATGGCACATGTACAACACGTGTTATAGTTTACAGCATGTGCTTTGGAAAAATGCATTGTGGGTAGGGCATGAGTGGCATCTGCAGAGCCCCAGAGCTATTAATTCACGTAATAAGTCATAACCAAGATATCCAGCTTTGCTGACCTCTTAGCGTCCTCCTCTTGAAAAAAGATTGCATTGCATTGCATGGTCAGTCACATTACCGGTTAGTCACATTACACTTTTTGATGACTCGTTATTAAAATGCACAATTTAGAATGTTGATTTCTTTACTCATTTCAGACTTGGAAATAAGGGTAGAAGCATATTTTGAATTGCCATGAAGATAGTCAGTGGATTTTTCTTGCAATTGAAATAACTTCATCTCTCGGTCAGTCGCATTACACCCTGTTGAAGCTCCCACAAGTACACTCACATATTGCTTAAATGAGAAACATGAATTAAGATTCATTCTGGATTTTAAAAAGTTGTACCTGCTGCTAATCACAAATATTAAAGTTTTGCTGGAAGAATCCATGTGGGGGGAAAATATTTAACTTTGAAGAAACCACCTTAATGTTCTCACTTTTTAGGGTTCGTTCACAGCTTGTGCAAACATGAGCTGAATTTGTACAAAATGGTACAGAATGTGTTAACAAAGTTATTGTCTGTTTTCTTTCATATGTTAGCTATAACTTTTAAGTGGAAAGAAAGTTGTGACACAAATTATATTTTTTGGTGTCATGTCCATGTTTGCTTGGAATTGCCCATAATGGTTAGAAAGATGTTTTAAAAGTAGAATATAATGATCCACAAAAATGCCTTGAAATTGGATGGTTCCCCTTTTATTTTGCGAGCTAACATGGTCAGCCATTTTGTGGAGTCACAAAATTGACTCCACAAAATGGCATTCCATGGTTAGTTCACAACGAAAGAGGTAAACAAAGCAATTTTGGAAGCATTTTCGTGTTGATCTTCATGTTCTACTTTTAAAACATCTCTATGCATTTTAAAACAAACGGTTTTCAAACGTTTTCATGGACAAAGGACAAACTCGTCTGATCCAAGGCAACTAACTTACAATTGAGGTCAAGAGTCTGTCCCAAGTTAGTGTGTTCTGTTACATTAGCTGCGGCATAATATAATGAAGTTATTTTTGTACTAATAAAATGATTTGCATATTATGTCAAAGTACATACTTGTTCTTCAGGAGCTGCAATAAAATAGTTTGTACTGTAAAGGTTGACGAGTGCCGTTTCATTCAAGTTAATGTTTGACCTCAGAAAGAATTCATCTGGTGTGCCATGTTCAATAGTCATTTCTTGAGGTGATACAGTCAGGTTAACACTATTGGCAGCTAACGACGGCACACATAAGCTCACTGTCAATGTGACCATACAGACAACTGAAAAGCGCAGTGGGATGAATCTGTCTTTCTTTTCCATTATGGTAGCTGCTCTGATGGAGTTACTAAAATAGAAGCAAAACACTACCATTAAAAATAATGTTAGACATTGAGGGACATTGAGGGACTAGGAAACTACCAGTACAGAGAAACTGTTCGTCTGGATAGGGAGAAAATGTGGATAAGGCGCCTACAGACTAGACTATTTAATGCCATAGTCTGAACATCCAATTGAATTGAAGGAGATGACCAACAATTTGTATTGTCTTTGCCGTCTTCTTTTTCGATAGAAATTCCCCTTTTTAGTCTGCCACATTCACTAATTACCTGTCTACCACCCCTTTTTCCACCTATATAAATATAGTTTTGTCTTTTATGTTTCCTCCTTTTTTTTCATTTTCACTTAAAATATTTAATTTTTCTCCCCATATTATTGGCACGCCATAGAATCTCAGATAGCAACCATATCATGTGATCTACATCTGTTCCACACCAACTTGACGATCGTACCAATCGTACCAACTCTAGTTGAGACTGGTCCCAACTTGAGTGTTAGAGTTGGGGCCGCACAGCTATAGTTGGGACAGTAATGCAGGGTACCAGCGCGTTGCAGTGGTACCAGGGTTGTTTTTTGCTGCTGTGTACTGGTTGTGTGTGCTCAGATAAAACAGTGTAGGCATGCGCATGAGACTACATGTACCTCAATGGTGTGAGCCAGTCTTGAAATCAAGTCGGAAATTGTTTAGCAGTGTAGTTACAGGAACAGGCAGCGCTTATTCTAGGTGTGAGCTAGCATTGCTTTTGTGGCTGGAGCGCGGCGGGGTGTAGTAGAAAGGTTTGAGTGGGTACATAATTATTCTCAAGTACTTCTTTATATAGTTTTGTATAAAAAATTAGCGTGTATACGCGTCCGAGCCTACAAAAACATGCCTAGAGGCCAAGTCAACAAGCAAAGTCAATAGAAATAGTATTTCTACAGTTGGGACTGTCCCAACTAGAGTAGTGACTGTCGCGACAGTAATGACTGTCGCAACTATAGTTGACACCATCCCTACCAGATAAAATATTGTAAAATAAATTTCTTTGGTCTATCCCCACTACAGTTGGGACAGTCATTACTACAGTTGGGACTGGGGGTCCCAACTAGAGTATTGACTGTCCCAACTGTACCAATGACTGTCCCAACTATAGTTTAGACCATCCCTATCAGATAAAATATTATATAATAAATTTGGTCTATCCCCACCATGCCCACTGCAGTTGGGACTGTCATTACTACAGTTGGGACTAGGGGTCCCAACTAGAGTAATGACTGTCCCAACTGTACCAATGAATGTCCAAACTATAGTTGAGAAAATATTATAAAATAAATTTGGTCTATCCCCACTGCAATTGGGACAGTCATTACTCTAGTTGGGACTGGGGGTCCCAACTAGAGTAACGACTGTCCCATCTACATTTAACAAATAACATTGTTCAGAGTCATAAAAAAATAATATTACAGTTTTTAATTATACTGAATGTTTTTTAATGTTAATTTTTTAATAAATATTAACTTTATTGATGTTAAGTTTTAAAATGTATTGATGTGCCTGACCATTCATGAATTGCGCGAAACATAAACAGATGGCGGGAAACTTGGAAGAGCCTAGTAAAATAACTAATTTAGTAACTTTGCTCCTTGCCTTGGCTGAAGTAGTTGGATAACAAATTTTGTTATGTAGACGAGTATTTCATATTAAAGCAGGGAACCTAAGTAAATATTGTGACAACTTTGGCAGGAGTAGGCCGGTCTGTCCAAAGCTTTGGGAAAGAACCGTGGTTTGAAACTTGAGATATGGCTACTAACTATTAAATATCAGTGATATAAAATAATTAATTTTGGTTGCACCTGTTCTTGTAAGACAGTTTCTTCATTCCTATTGGTCGAGAGCAATGGCTGAAACAGTTATGCCACATCACGCGATACGCGCGACGCGTACAGCATTCCCTTACAAGGAGTTGTTTACCCGTGGGCGGCGGAGGGCTAAATACCAGTTCATAGCTAGAGGGGTGTTGTGTTGAAAGAAATCATTGAACAATTATAATTTTTGCATTTATTTTACTTTTTGACCAAAAAGTGTTGATGTTTTTGACCGAAAAGGTATTTATGAATGGGAATCAAAGTGTGTTGAATCAGTTTTCAACTAGTGGTTTAAGCCCGCCTGGTTCTTGATAATTTACCTCGACTTCGTCTCAGTAAAATTATCAAGAACCAGGCCTCGTTGGGATTAAACCACTAGTTGTAAACCTTTTCACCACACATTGATTCCCTTATTATATAAATATAATAATAATTAAAAAAAATATGGAAAAAACCCAAGTTTTTAACAAAATCTATTAAAAGAACTAATCAATGTTCAGAAATAATTTGAAAAAAGAAATTTATTACAATTAAAACTTAATGTAAACCCAGAATATAATTATGTAGCTTAAAAACATGAATAAATAAACCTTTAACCACGACGCTATTCTCACGTGTAGTGTTAGCTCCGCCCCCAAACACCACCCCTCCTCGACCCCATCCCCAACCAGCCCAACTATCCTAAAACAACAATAAAGATGTTTTATTTTACCCTCAGACCACATAAGCTGAGTAGCATTGACAGTATTTCACCTTGTTTTCAACGTAGCTTCAATTGTTCTACTTTTACACTGGAAGTTGCATTATTGCGCTACTGGTTGCACAATAATTCATTTTATCAACTAAATGATCAAATGCCTTATACTCAGCATAAGGCTGGGTGGTGCATGTTGTTGTTCATAAATGGTGGGGTGACTGCTGGCCAGTCTATGTGAGTTTAAAGCAATGCTGAGCATTATAACAGGTCATGTGACTGGTTGGATGGCCTCTGAGGGCTGTTCGCATGGATACAAGGGATCCACCAGTGTGGGTTGTTAACCAATCAGCAAGCAGCTTTGGTCAGAATCAGGTTTTTGATTGGGTAAGGGCATTGGCCAATCATAGGTTTAAATTTCAACTTCTAACCAATGGGGTTACATTATCTAAGGGGGTCTTTTTGGAGGGAAAACGTTAAACATCACTTTTGTCACAGTTTTTGTTGGGGATGCAACAAATATTTTTTAGTTACAGGCGCTGATGATAAAGTTAATTTACCTAATAAAAAAATAGTGGGTTCAACAGACGTCTGTGCGGAGGCAAGGAGCATTTGATTTTGAGGTCTTTCCTACAAGTGTTCTTCAGCGGACGTGTATGTCTACATTTGCGAGGTTCTCTCTACACCACTGTGTGTGCGCCAGCGATTGCTGCCAGCCTTTTTGAAGTTCCTCGTCGTGCACGAGTTCGAGTATCAAGGAAAAGAGAGTAGAGGATACCACATCCAACCAACTGTCGGCGCTTGAGCTACGCGGGGCCGGACATCGGGTTCAACTTTAGGAATCATCTAAATACTAACTTTGTGGGACTCAGGAAGATATTTTCTTTCTTATTTTACCGCGTAGGCGAGACTTTTATTTATATTAATTAGCCTAGTAGATCGGGACGGAGTTAAGACATTCTTCCTGTCGCCGATTTGAACTTTTTTGTTGGCATTATGCCACGACCAAGGAGGGCCAGCCGTTTACCGGCGCGCTTCGCAGCGGAGACCACCAGCTCGCTCGCACCATTAGCGCCCCCCCCCCCGCCAGCCACCGGCTGTTCGGCCTCCTGCCACCGGAAATGAAGGGCCACCGGCGGCTAAGAGAGCTAGAGGTCAGCAACGTGACGAGCAGCAACCAACTGATGACGGCAATGGCAGGAATGTGCAAGGTCAACATGGTCAAGGGGTGCAGTTGGGTGAGTCCGGACAGCATCTTGGTGATATTTTGCAAGGGCAATTCGGGGGGCAGTCGCGGGACATTAATTTGCCCAATTTCAATGGTAGTAGTAGTGACAGTCAGGGTAGGCCTATTGGTAATATTAATAATCATAGCAGTGGCAGTAGTGATGTTCGTACAAGTTCAGGTACAAGTGCCAGTATCATGGGTATGGGTAACGGTGTTGCAGATAATAATAATGCCACAGTCCTATTGAATAATGCTTTGTCGGCTAACGTTGGCAGTAGTGCCGGTGGCCATGGTAGCAGTGCCAGTAGTGGGGGCAATCTTGATGGTATGGCTGTTGCAAATTTCTGTGGTCAACCCTTCCCTAGCACAGCCCCAGCTATGGTTCCTAGCTTTAGGGGGAACACTCATGGGTTGGGGTTATCAGTACCCATGTCCATAAAACAAAAAATTTGGGACGGGGCATTTGTCGATTTCTCACAATTGCTAACTGACAACTCGATCAAGTAGCTGGCGACCTGCCAGCAACAGCAATCAGAGTTTACACTTGCGGTGGAAGGGGAGAGGATTGTGTTCAAGCAACCTTCCTTGAAAAGGAAAATTGATAGTTTTGACAAATGGCTCTCGGCATTTCATGTATTTATGTCAATATATCTTGAGCGGCATGCAGCTCGTGCAGCAGAGCTGTTAAAATATGCCGAAACCATTAGATTAGCTTCAGTACAGTTTTCTGGGTTTGGGTGGAGGACTTACGACGAACAGTTTCGTCTGAGGCACGCTGTTAATCCAGCCAGTAGTTGGGGAATCATGGATATCGAGCTGTGGGTAACCGTAGCAGCAGCGGCATCAATTGGTAGCGCAACCCCTAGCCCTCAGCCCAATACTAACCGTTACAGCACTTTTGGTCCTACAGCGGGCGGCCGTGGCCTCGCTCCCTAGGCTCTGGTGGTGTGTGTTATGCATTCAACAGGGCCCAGGGTTGCCGGTTTGCGCCGTGCAAATTTGTGCACAAATGTAGTATATGTTTGCGCGCAAACCACAATGCGCTAAGTTGCCGGGCACGATTTGGCTCCCAGCCAGCAGCAGGCGCTGGTAATGGGTCGCGCAACGTGAGGCGCGTTGATAGCGGGCGGGCACCAGTGGCAGAGGCGGGTCAAAGGGCACTGCCAGCAGTAGTGCGTTCACCAGCTGTCAAGGGGACGGGAGCTGCAGCAGCTCCAGCTACTGCTGCTGCGGGTAAGCTCAATAACAATTTTCGTGCCTCCTACCCCAATTAAGTTGTTTGTTTTGAGGGAGTGGTTTGAACAGTATCCAAATAGGCATGCCACCATGACTTTGATGGATGGTTTTAGGTATGCTTTAGTTTGCATTACGTAGGACCTAGGGTGCAACGGGATTCTAATTGCTTGCCATCCGCTCATCAGCGTCCACAGGTTGTGCGTGAGAAATTGGCGAAAGAGATTAGCCTAGGCCGCGTTGCTGGTCCTTTTTTGTCCCGACCGCTACCACAGCTGCAGTGTTCGCCGATTGGGCTTGTACCAAAGAGTGAGCCAAATACATTTCGTCTTATTCACCATTTATCCTTTCCTACCGGTGAGTCTATTAATGATTTCATTGAGCAGGAAAAGTGTGTTGTGCATTATGCCTCATTTGATCATGCAGTCAACTTGGTTATGCAGGCTGGTGATGATGGCGCTTGGTTGGCGAAATCGGATATTAAATCTGCTTTTAGGTTACTTCCAGTGCACCCTAGGGACTATCAATTGTTAGGTTTCATGTTTGATGGATTGTATTATTATGATAAGTGCTTGCCTATGGGCTGTTCAATTTCATGTTCGCTGTTTGAGATGTTTAGCACGTTTTTAGACTTTCGTATTCAGCAAGTTACGGGTTCCTCTTTAATAACTCATTACTTAGATGATTTTTTGTTTGTTGGCACATCAGTGGAGGCATGTGCGCATTCATTGACAGCATTTACTGCCATCTGTCATGGGCTAGGTGTGCCCATTGCGCAAGAAAAGACTCAAGGGCCAGTGCAGGTTTTTAAGGGTCTAAAAAGTCAGATAAGACGCGTCTTATCCGCAGGAAAATACGGTACTTATTTGGGCCTAGAAATCGACGCAGTAGTTGGGCAGATTCGCGTGCCAGCACCTAAAGTGTTAGCACTGTGTAGTAAAATCCAAGAGGCTTTGAGTAAGCGAGAATTAACTTTGGTGGAAGTGCAATCTTTGATTGGATCTTTGAATTTTGTATGTAAAGCAATTTCCCTTTGTCGGGCATTTTGCAGGCGACTCATTGCTTTGACTCAAGGTTTAAGGAAACCGCATCACAGGGTGACACTTTCTCATGGAGCTAGGCTTGATTTATTGATGTGGCTGGAGTTCTTGGCCCACTTTAATGGGATTTCACCATTTTTAGATTGTAATTGGGACAATGCCTTGAATTGTTTATGGATGCTGCTGCATCTGTGGGTTTTGGTGGGTGTTTTCAAGGCAAGTGGTTTCAAGGACGTTGGCAACAGTGTATTATTGCTGACCCTCCATCAATTGCATTTTTTGATTTTTTTCCAGTTGTAGTGGCGGTGTTGTGCTGGGGGCCTTTGTTGGCAAGCCGTCAGGTGCTTTTTCGAACAGATAACTTGGCGGTTGTGCATATCATCAATGGTCAGACTTCACGGTGTACACGCATCATGCATTTAGTGCGTCTGTTTGTGTTACATTGCCTTCGTTTTCGCATTGTATTTAGGGACAAGCACATTTCGGGCTTCACTAATGTTTTGGCGGATGCTTTGTCTCGTTTCCAGATGGAGCGTTTGCGAGCAGCGGCTGCTGACGCAGATGCGAACATGACCCCCCTTCCGGAACTTCCCATGATATGGTAGCAGGTGAGGTTTCACGGCTATTGTCATTGGCTTTTTCCCAGAATTCGCCCCGAACTTATTCCACTGGTTGGAATGCTTTCTGTCAGTTTAGGGGTCAAATGTCAGGCGGTGTTATCATGCCAGTTGCTCCTTCAAGTGTTAGGGATTTCATTGCTTGGCTTTCCCTCAGGGGCGATTCCGCGGTAACACGCGTTACGCTTTTGAGGGTCCTTCATCATTCTCCATTCTCTGGCTGCAAGACTACTTTGATTTAGGTGTTCATCTTTTGTATTTTAAAACCTGAATATCTAGGCTAGATCCCCATGTTCACAAAAGTGAGAGATCAACTGGTTTAGCTGAGAGAGCTAAAATCGGTAACACGCGTTACGCTGAATGGAAAGACCCAAAAAATACTGAACTTCATTTCAACTTTGTCCTAAAACTAACCAGTCTACTACAAAAAAAAATCTATTGTCATCAAGTACTAAGCTAAGGTTTATTATACCAGAATAATAACAATAGTCCAAGTGTAACTTTTTTAGTAAATTGCAAAATAGTCGGTAACACGCGTTACGGTAACACACGTTACAATTTTTCCAAGCTACATGTTTATTATGTTATTTCAGTTGCTGAGTTACAAATTCTCAAAAAATATCAACAAATATCAGTTGCGCATCATATTTAAAGAGCAAAAAATTAAATAGACCATTTTCTTAACGTTTTGCTCTACATATCACAAAATTTAAAGTAACACGCGTTACGGTAACACGTGTTACAGTTTGTCTTGCTACATTATTGATGTTATTTCAATTGTTGAGTTACAGTTTCTCAAATTTATCAACCAATATCAGTTGCACATCATAATTGAAGAGCAAAACAGTAGCTATAGACCTTTTTATTTATTTATTTTTTTAGTTGCTCTACATTGCCCCAAAATTTGTAGTGCATGCGATTGTTTACTATCACGGGTTCTCCAGTTTCCTAATAATATGATTCCTAAAATAAAATGTTTTGTCATCTTTAGGACTTGCCAACTTCTAATTCCTTCAAGCAGGGGGCAACCCTAAAACACTGAAGTCATTTTTATCACTTACTTGCATTACTTCACCACGAAAATTATCCCAATTAAAAATAACTCCCCACGCTTAGAATCATTAATTTGACCCCCCAATTCCATCGCAGGTCCTTTGCTATGGGATGTTGAAAAGTAATTCCACCTCATTCACGTTGTGCTTGCCTACCAGGCCATGGAACATGGTAGGAATATTTTAGTTTTTTACTGTGTGCTGTGCCCATCTGACCCTTGTATACAGTGTATTGGGCTTGGTAACACGTGTTACATTGGTAGCACGCGTTACATGGTAGCACGCGTTACATGGTAACACGCGTTACACTGTTCAGAGGCTCATTGTGAAGCGGTGGTTAAGAATTCATCTAAGTTTTTACATGAGCCCTTATTAGTAGGAGGAAAATTAAAAGTTGCAGCATTTGAAACCAGGTTGTTTAGTAATTATATTTAAAAGGGTGTGTTTGGTAACACGCGTTACGCTCTCTGAGAGTACCTAAAACCTAGTGTTCACACAAGTGTACATGAGTTGTATTGAAATTTTACATATTTTTTTTGAAAGAATACTGCCCATACTTGCCCTCATTTATACTTTTTTAAAGAAAATTGATACCGACTATAAAAATAGGTCAAATTGTTAAAACCATAAAAAACATTACTTTTTTTCCCACCAAAGTGCACTATTGGAAGGAAAAAAAATTCCACAGTTAACAATATCCAAACAGAATATAAAAAAATCTCCTGACACTTGGACATGTTTGGAACGATATAAAGATAAAAATTCAATTCTGTGAGCAATTTCATTTTTCTAAGAAAATTCCACCTTTTCATGGAATCGCCCATAGAGGTTTAGCCCCATCAACAATAGCCACATATGTAGTGGAAATAGGGTTTTATCACAAGTTGAATGGCCATGCGGATCCTACTCGGGAATTTCTAGTGTCAAAGCTTTTGGAGGGTTGTAGGCGTGATCGCAAGCATCAAGACAGCCGCTTACCCATTACAATTCCAATACTCAGGCACATTTTGCTTTCTCTCCCGCATGTCTGTTCATCTCAGTATGAACAGTTGTTGTTCCATGCTGCAATGTTAGGGGCATTTTTTGGTTTCATGAGGGTGGGGGAGTTTGCGGTCGATTCCAATAATAGGGTTCAAGAATCGATTTTACGATTCTCTGATATATCATTTAGCTCACTGGGTGCTGGCTGTGGGTCGGTGCTTATTTCATTCCGTAGTAGTAAAAATAATCAGTCAGGCAATCCGCAAGTCATTCGTTTGGCGTCGGCAAGGGATGCAGGCATACATGTATGTCCGGTAACAGCTTTACGGCAATATGTTGGGGTTCGTCCACAGGGCCCGGGGGTTTTGTTTTGTCATTACAGTGGCGCCCCCCTCACTCGATATCAGTTTAATGTCACTCTAAAGAGAGCACTCGCTTTTTGCGGGCTCGGGGAACAATGCATATGAGCTCACTCCTTTCGGATTGGTGCAGCTACAGTGGCTTTTGGGTTGGGGGTCCCCTTTCCAGTTATACTGCAGATGGGGCGTTGGCGGTCCGATGCTGCGCGGGCTTACATTAGACCAGTGGCATTGTGTGCTTTGCCAGGTATAAGCCTAGATGGCTAATTGTTTTATTAGTGTCTCCCTGTTTTTTCCCCTACGCAGGTCCGATCTGGGTTGTGGGGGACTCTTGTGCGTTGGGCTAGGCAGCCTTTACCGATTCCAGCTTCGGTTGTATGGTTGGGTAGGAGTGGGGCAAAATTGGCTGATATTTGGTCAATCTGACATCAGTGTCGGCTAATTCTCCCCCGCCTTCTATTATCTTGATCCACTTGGGTACCAATGATTTGGTTACATATGATGTTTTTTCCATTCGGCAGAGCATTTTTATTTTTATGGAGGAGATGCGTGTACACTATCCTTATGCCAGGGTCATATGGTCGGACATACTTCCTCGGGTTTTTTATTTTGGGGCCTGGTCGCAGAAAAGCATGGAACGTCAGCGGAAGGCTATCAATCGGGCTGCTCGGGCTCATGCGGAAAAAATTGGGTGTGGGGTTCTTCATCATCCCCAGTTCACATGGACAGATTTGTCACTGTTTAGGTTTGATGGGATTCATTTGTCAGTGGCGGGCAACAGAGCCTTTTGTCAGGATTTGACCAATTGTTTTAAGGGGTGTGGGTCGGTTTAAAGTTTTTAATGTGTGGCCTGGGATTTTTCCTCGGCACAAGTAGGGGTTTGGTATTTTGTGGAAGGCGTTAGGATTTGCAGTTGTTCACCTGTCTTTTTCTTTGGGGCGCTCTTTGCGCGTTTGGAATTTTTTGGCTGAAAAATGACAGGAATATCAGTGATGGGGGGTAAATAGGCTGTCGGGGAAAGTTACTTGTCATTCTAATCATAAACCAAATATTATAATATTCATTATTAATAGTGCCTTTCAGTTCCCAAAGGCTATTTTACATTTCCCCTCGGGCGTTCCAACTTGGGGAATTAGAATTATGCCATGGGTACAATACAGTAGGTAATTCATCAATTGGGATTTTATCAGTAAATAGCGCCTTTCGTTTTTGTTAGGGCTAGTTTATCCCCTCGGGCGTTCCAACGTGGGGAAACTTTTAATTGTTAACTTTGTATAGTTAAGGGGTGTAATCTGTACCAACTTACATGTAGATTAATAATAAGTCAAGTGTATCCCCTCAGGCGTTCCACTTTGGGGGAATTTAGGGTATATATATATTTGAATTGTTTGTTGGTAATTTTAGGCAAGGTGCGTTATGTGTGTGTTGTTTTCTGTGGAGGTCATGTAATGTTCAGTCTAATATGGTCATGTGACCTATCGTGGTATGTTTTGTTAAATGGGATATGGAAAATTAAATCCATATTGGAAGGACAAGGTTTGTTCTTTGGATGACCACAATTTATGGTGGTTGGATGGGCGAAGGCGTCCATTTTAAATGTGAAAAGTTGTATTTTATGTATGTTTTGTTTGTCCACGTGCAGGTGGTTGTGTGTATGTTTAGTCGATTTGCCCTGTGTTTGGCATCCGGCTCCTTGCCAAATAATACGTTTTATGACAATCTTTTTGACTGGCAATAAACCCAGCTTTAAGCTGTGACCGAAATCTCAGTAATGGTGTCTGTAGCAAATTGTGTCCGAGTATAATGCAACGTTGCATTATTTGCATTTTGCGCGGACTGAAGGAGAATAAAACCTAATCTACATGTAGCAGATGATAATTTGTTTGGAGCTTTCAAGGTTGGATGTTGTTTCTTTGACTCATTTGATTGCTGGTACAACAATGCATGGCCTACACTACAGTGATTTCTACCTCCCTGTTTATAAACCGTTTATAGGCCTAATAGACCTTGAATGCACATGACGTCATTTCAGTACGGCGCCCTCGCCTTGAGGTCAAAAGGAGGTTGTTCATTGGCCAATCTATGTGCGTTTCGATTGTTTCGTCACCGTTTGACCTCAAAGATGGCGCCTGGATGACGTCAAGTCAATGCATAAGGTCTATTTAGCCCACCTTGTTGAGCTGTTAATGGCTCCGCTTTTAACATCGGTCTCATCACTGTCACCATTACAGCCCACCTTCAATTACATGTCTTAAACGCTAAGTTTTCAAAGGTCGCAAAATGCGAGGTAGTTTGATTGCAAATTTCTCCCATTTAAAAAAGTCCAATACTACTCCAACATACCTCATTTTATTCCTTACATTTGTGGAATTACTATGACACATAACAGGGCTTACTAAATGATGACAAGGTGGGCTAAAGGTCTATTAAATACTTTTTATCACGTTTATTATATTATTTATAGCAAAGTTTGTAATAATTTTATTTTAAAGGCAGTGGACACTATCGGTAATTGTCAAAGACTAGCCTTCACAGTTGGTGTATCTCAACATATGTATAAAATAACAAAACTGTGAACATTTGAGCTCAATCGATCATCGAACTTAACTTGCAAGACAATGAGGCAGTTTCAGTGAAATTAAATGCAGGCGATTTTTTCTCTGACAAGATGTGGTCTGTTAAGGTGTATTATAAGGAGTAAAAATAAATTTAAAATTTTGAAATCGGATGTTTGGTTGCAGAGATATACCGTTTTTAATGAGCGTGGATCGTGCAAAAAACGTACCTGTGTTCAAGTTCAATTCTTATGTTTTTCTTTATATCGGCCACGGCCAAGTTTAACGCACAGCCTATGGCAAAAGAGGGCGCACTATATGACGAGCGCCCTCTACCAATTGGGAGGTTTGCAGACTGTGCGACGTCATGTACATTCGTGCGTATTTAGGACAACTTTGCAAGAAATGGTTGAACAAAACCTCTCGGAGGGAGAAGAATCCATAATCAAATTACACCAAATTTTCACAAGTTAATCTTAAAAGTATGGGAATTAGCACTGACAAAGTCGCATTCAATTTTGATAATTATCTCTGGAAGAAATCTTGATTCAAAAAACGGAAAACGCTGACAAAAATAGGTTTTCATGGTAAAAGCTATGCGACTAGATGTACCATGTGCGGAATTTTATCGGCTACACGATGATGTAATCGTTATCTCATTTTGTGTAAACATGTGCTCCCTCATCGCAAAAAAACGTCTTCGGGCTTCTTCGGCGCCTTCCGAAGATTTCCGAAATCCGTTGTCCACGGGGTTCAAAGGTGATGTCATGCACAAACGAATGGGCGCTACACGCGAGGCCAAGCATCCGGTTTCTGTCGTTGCTCTCTATTTTTTACAATATCTTCGAAACTATTCATCCGAGTTCAAATTTTTTTGAAATGTAAGCACGAGGAGAGAATGCTTTTGCCTGCTGTCAAGTCTCATAGTTGTGAGTTGTACAAAATGTGAGTTATGATTTAATACATTTCGTTCTTTTTTTTCGGGGCTGTGTGTGTGTGTGTTTTGGTACACGTGAAATCAACTTGATGAAACTGCCTAAGACAATAATGAAAGAAAAAAACACCCTTGTCACACAAAGTTGTGTACGTTTAGATGGTTGATTTCGAGACCTCAAGTTCTAAATCTGAGGTCTCGAAATCAAATTCGTGGAAAATTACTTCTTTCTCGAAAACTATGGCACTTCAGAGGGAGCCGTTTCTCACAAAAATACAAAATACAGACTGTCTACTCCTAGAACTATTTCGGTTTCGTCCGGCTATTGTCTCCCGTTACGGGAGACGATAGCCGGACGAAACCGAAATAGTTCTAGGAGTACAGACCGTCGACTAAATAGCAGAGCTCCCCTCACCGGTAGAGCATGCACAGTCCTGCGGTAAATGGGAATCAATTCATTGATTGAAGTAGGAGGTCAAAAAACCTTATTTTATAGATAACTATCGAAAACATTTGAGCTGATGGGGTGCCGATACGGGTACCGGTCAACTCGGTCCCAAGCCAACTCGGTCCCAGTCAACTCGGTCCCAAGTCATCTCGGTCCCAAGTCAACTCGGTCCCAAGTCAACTCGGTCCCAAGACAACTCGGTCCCAAGGCAGGGAAGCTTGCACGGGCGGGCGGGAGGATGGGGAGGGACCGCAGCCCAAGTTATAATTGAACAATATTATATTTGTTATTTATTTTCGACCAAACACTATTTTTCTTAATAGTTTTCGTTTTTTAATTTAAGTAAAAGTAATAGTAGATTTTGGTTTTTATTTAATTTTTAAATGTAA
Organism: Asterias amurensis; assembly: GCF_032118995.1. Classification (NCBI taxonomy): domain Eukaryota; kingdom Metazoa; phylum Echinodermata; class Asteroidea; order Forcipulatida; family Asteriidae; genus Asterias; species Asterias amurensis. Next base: position 7,323,677 of record NC_092660.1, read on the forward strand.
GTTACTTGAAAAGAAATCAAAGAGGATTCAATTGTTAATGTTTGTCAATTAATGAATTGTTGAGAGCCATACAGACTGGTTAAAAGCAAAGAGACATTTTGAAGATCTTTTTTTTGAAACAAATGGGTCGCTATTGAAAAAATTGAAGGCATCGAATATTGGTGCACACTTATCCCATTTTATGTACAAAGTCAAAGGACAGTAGGTTTTTTTTTCCAATTCAATTATTTCTCGTCAACCATACGGACCGAGTTGACTTGGGACCGAGTTGACTTGGGACCGAGTTGACCTGGGACCGAGTTGACTTGGGACCGAGTTGACTGGGACCGAGTTGACTTGGGACCGAGTTGACTCATAAGCGCCGATACATACCCGTACAGAACAGTCAATTTCGACTCAAACCGTCCGCAACGACGCAGTCACAGCCGGATGAGAACTATACCGTTCTATCATATAGGACAGGAGTTTATTATTACAGAGTAGAGTCTTGACTTCGGTCTGAGGATCGGAGAGGGTGTGAGACGATCACGAGTTAGTGTTTACTACACTGCTGAGTGAGAGATAACAATAATATCTGGGACAGACACAAAACATGCATGATAATCTTTGATGACACGTGACACACACCTTGACACTAGTTTGACACGTACCATCGATAGAGGGCGCTCGAACCAATTTTAGTTTTTTTGTAAGATCATTATTTTTTAGTTGGCCGGGGGTACGTGCAGCATGCACACTGATCAGATCGGATCGGCTGCCCATTGCCAGCTAGCCTAGCCCGGCCCGGGTGCTAGCTATAGCATCGGTCGTCAGTCACGCCGTCGCGACGTGTCGGTCCCCCTCTCCCTTTCCCATTCCCAGCGAAACGTGCGCAATGATTACCAAGTGTCAGACAAAGGCTGAATTTACGGCTCGATGATTTTCGTTCCGATTTTAACATTGATCTCCATTATACTAACTGGATAGGACATCGCGTCTAAACGCAGGCCGCGCGCGTATTTTTTCAAACCAAACGGGTGAAGACCGTTCGTCACACGAAATGCGCTGTACCCTTTTAAACGGAGTTGCTGCAAGCAGAGAGAAGTTTTCGTCCTTTTAACTGCCATTTGGGGAGAAATACAATTGGAATCGGATCAAACAAACTAAAAATGCTGATGGTGAAGTCGTGCGCGGCTGTCAATCACTGGAGGAGGGAAAACTGAGTCGGCAAAGGGATTGTCTTTCCATAAGTAGGTAGGCCTTTGCATTTTTTTAGCGATTCATATTATTATTATTATATCTAACGTTACAAATATAAGCCGGAAATTTAAACTATCTTTCATAAAATAATTATTATAGGCCAAGTATTTGTTATTTTTACCGAGCAATACTATTTTTGTTTTCGCTCCGTTACAGATGGTTGTCTGGAATCGACGAGGACGGGAAGCCCGGATTTCAACAGATGTTTGTCATAGCATCAATAATTAAAAGGTTCGGGAAAGCGACAAGTATATGCGAATTATGTACAGACGATACAAGTTCGTTGAGAGGATCAGTCATCTCGGAAATAGCCGACTTCGTTATTTGTGACCAAAATAAAAATATTTATTTCTGGCGGAACAGTAAAACGGTTATGGAAGTTTTGCTGTTGGGATTGTTTTTCAATTAACATGATGAATAGAAGCTTAACAATAAAAAGTTTCAATTTGTTAATGGAGTCAACTCTCAATTATCACATTATATTTTGTTTTCATCTTTCTTGTTCTTTTCCCTCGATTTTAGCAAGTAAGTAGTTCTCACTCTAGTGCCTACTCGAATTGTTTATTGTAGGAGCGACTCTTGTTTTGTCTTTATATGGTTTATTGCCATTTTCTCAATGAACTGAAAGAATAAAAAAAAACATGTACCTGAATCCCAATACAGTTTCTCGGCCGAGTGTTTGTTTAGAAATTTAAATATCATTATCATATACTAATAGGGCATTTGATAGAAACAAATGTAAAGTTAGTTTGCTTTATTGCATTTCAATCAGAAACTTTTTCATACTTCAAACTATCGATCGTCATGTTTTCCCCACATTTCTATTCTCAATTTACAACTTCAACTGACAGACTCAAACCCGACCAAGTGCACATTAATTTACCCGTTTGAAGGAATTGCGCCGCCATTGTTGGGCCGCGTGTTTATGCACGCAGCATAGCGCAATGTCCTATCCAGTCAGTATAATGGAGATCAATGGATTTTAACCTTTGACGGCTGTTGACGTCCTTTGTATGAGACTTTATGTCTTATATATATGGGTGCACATGTCTTATATATATGAAACTACGTCCAATATAGAGGGCGCTGTTAAACATATTTGTGTTTGTCATTTATATTTGAGGTTTTTGGTCCTTTATATATATTTGCCGTTGATCCTCTATATATTTTCGGTGGTCTTCTATATATTTGTTTTGATCATTATATATTTATTATTTTGCTCTTAAAAATATTGGTTTGCTCTTATATAGGTTTGCTCTTATATATATGGGTTTGCTCCTTTATATATGGGTTTGCTCTTATATATATGGGTTTGCTCTTATATTTATGGGTTTGCTCTTATATATATGGGTTTGCTCTTATATATATATGGTTTTGCTCTTATATATATGGGTTTGCTCCTATACATATGGGTTTGCTCTTATATATTTGGTTTTGCTCCTATATATATGGGTTTGTTCCTATATATATATGGTTTTGCTCCTTTATATATAGTTTTGCTCTTATATATATGGGTTTGCTCTTATATATATATGGGTTTGCTCTTATATATATGGGTTTGCTCTTATATATATGGGTTTGCTCATTTAGTCATAAACGGCCCCTCATACATACGCATTACTTGTGATCGGTACTTCTGAGGAACAACAACTTGCTCGAAGACGTCATCATGTTCAACATTTGGAGCCTGGAATCGCCTGAACAACAATCCATTTCGATAGAAGAAAATTTACGTTGCCTGACTTCGACTAACCTTCTCCAACTGGTTTTCTGCAAGTTCTCTGGGTCGATGGAGACTAACATCTTCTTCTTGGGCTTTCTGTAGACTCTCAGATGTCACTATGTCATTCATCGGCTTTGGCACCTTCAGTGGATGAAACGGCTTCTCAAAAGACTTTGTTTTGGCTCGAGTTTGGACGGCACAGACAGGGGCTGTAGTACGAGTCCAAGATTCATCTGGATCATCTGGAGAGCGTGCACCTGTAACATTTCCTATTCAACACCAGTGTTTATTTATGTTTGGTTCAAAGGGTTGGACTGTCTTGAGTTGGTGAATCCGGTGTGATTTTCCATGCTTGTGGTGTGTGTCATCACCCTTGCGAAGCTTATGTTGTGTGGTTTAAAATTTAATATTTGTTAATAAAGGTAAAATAATGGATGAATAATTAATTATGTGTTATATAATGAATTATATGTAAATAATTGCGTTTAATAAAAAATTTACATTTGGCGCCCCATAGAGTCGCGACCCCAAAACTATGGTTATAATGACGTCACTTGGAAAAGCACAACCGTGGTCGACGTGAACGAGGTCCACGTTCGCTCGAATCTAAAGGTCCCTAATGCAGGGGCCTTATTCATGAAGCCCTCGTAAATCGGTCACTAACGTGGCTCTAAGTAAGACTTTAGTAAGACTTTAGTAAGCCCTTACGTGTTATTCACGAAGCATTCTTACCGCTTTACTACCGCGTTACTTACTAAACCTCTCGTAACGCCTTCTTAAAGGAACACATTGCCTTGGATCGGTCGAGTTGGTCTTTGAAAAGCGTTTGTAACCGTTTTTTATAAAATGCATATGGGTAGAAAGATGTTGCAAAAGTAGAATACATTGATCCACACAAACATGCCTCGAAATTGCGTGGTTTTCCTTTTACCTCGTCGACTAACACGTCGGCCATTTATGGGGGTCAAAATTTTTACTCCCATAAATGGCCGACCGTGTTAGTTCGCACAGTAGAAGGAAAACCACGCAATTTCGAGGCAAACTTGTGTGGATCATTGTATTCTACTTTTGAAACATCTTTCCAACCATATGCATTTTATAAAAAACGGTTACAAACGCTTTTGTTTTGACCAACTCGTCCGATCCAAGGCAACGTGTTCCTTTAAGCGGGAACGCGCTTGAGCTGAACAGTCATGGATTTGTTATGTAATTCATTGTCCAGAATCTCATTGTCCAGAACGGGTATTTATACAGGGTGCGTTCGATTAGCTTCCCCGGGTCGACCCCGGTTTGTGGCGTTCTTTTTCCAACCCCATACTTCCAACCGCCAGTCTATAGCCCTTTTCACGCTACAGGTATTTCCCGGGAAATTCCCGGGAAATGTTAGTCGATCTGTTCACACTACAAAACATTTCCCGGGAAATAACATTTTCCCGGGAAATAATTTACCCAGTTAAAGGGTAGGGTTAAAGGAGTTAACCCCGGGAAAAAACGTTTTTCCCGGGAAAAGCAGCTAGTGAGAACGAAAGCGGGTTAAACTTACCCCACCTTTTGCTTCCACTGTGTTGAGACGTCACTAATCTCGAAAGGTCACAGACGTCAAAAATAGCGCGCCAAATAATTCGCGTGGTAACAATAGCCCTTTTTTGTTTTCTCCTTCTGAAAGTGTTTACGTTTAGGTACGAAATAAAGTGAATTACATCAGTAATTTACAAATAAATATATGAATTAAAAAAATTGACCACGTGAATGGAATAGGAATAGAATAAAAATAGTTAGCGTGAACAAGCTTCCTACTCGTACACACGCCATGTGAGTATGGTATTTCTTATTTACATGTACTTGGCCGTTGGTGGACTTTTGTTGTCCAGAGTCAGATTGGAGTTCTCCGATCGACATTGCTGTCTACCACCTGACAGTAAATATTTTAGTTCAATTTGTTGCTCAATTTCTTACGATGGGTAGAAGTGACCGATGGAGTGATGATGAAATTTTGAAACTAGTTGCATTTTTGGCCGACGATGCAGTCCAAAAAAAGCTAGATGGGATAGGCCTACAAGAAACGGGAAAGTTTTTTCAAAATTGACTGACTGACTGCCTGCGTGAAGCTGGATATGAACGGACCCCTGCCCATTGCAGAAAAAAACTGAAAACCTAGGTAGGATAATAGTTTTGTTTTTCAAGGCCTAAATATTTCCTATTGCATAAGTGTTCTCCTGCAAAAACTTTTTTCTTTAGAAGAAACATTTAAAAGTCTTTATGAAGCCATGAAAAAATGCTAGCCAATATAGGGTTAAAGCCTATTCCGTGTTCTTTCTTTGCACAATACGGAAAACAGCACTGCTGATGTTGGAAGGGAAGATTGCTTCTTTTCCTTTCTACTTCTATTGTCAGATTGTGCAAAATCGACCACATGCGGTATTTTTTTTATAAAACCTTTAACTATCTTGGCCCTAACATCATGGACATTATTATGCAATTCTTCGAAAATGCCATTCAGAAAATTTCTAGGCCTTACCCCAGGGTTGATTCCCTTAACCCTGCCCCTGAGCAGGGTTAAATATTTCCTGGGAAAACGTCATTTCCCGGGAAATTCCCGGGAGTATTTTTGTAGTGTGAACACTATAGTGTGAACAGGCAAAAATTGATATGAACGCCAACACAAAACCTCTGGGTAAAACACGGACACAAAAGTCCATTCAATTACAGTTCTCAAAAGAAAAAAAAGCTGTCGCAAAGTAGAAAGCTCCCTTTCGCTTTTTCTAATAGCAACTTGCTCCCACCAGTGGCCAATCTTCATGGTAGACCAGATTGACCTTTGACCAATACTTCCAGCAAGTGCCATGAAACCCGTCAATCGCACGACAAATTCCATCCGATTGTTATACCGCATGTCTTTAAAACACTGTCACAGCAATCGTCTTCTCCTGACAAGACGTCAGGGACGTCTTCCCCGCACTGCAAGACTTCTTCTCCGCCGTAATCACACAATACATTGGTATAACAACACGCAAATACACAATTAATGTGCAGCCATTTTGGGTCGCATGTGGCAAGGATTTTGCAGCCGGCCGCGTGGCATTGTGGGAACGGACTTTCGTCCACAAACATTGTAACTTCCGCATGGGCTGACCTGTTTACCACATTTCCTGGGGTTTGATCGTAAGTGTGAAACGACCGTGCATATTCCTAGGAAATAGTACTCCCGGGAGTTACCAAATTGGGATGGTGAGAACGGTTGCTGGGGTGGCACATGCCCCCACCCCCGATTGACGCCCATGGTAATGGGTATATAGCCTAAATCATGGAGGTAGAATTGTTTTTTTCTGTTTTTATTAACAACGGTAATGGGTAAATGGCTTTGCTGTTACCTTTTGAAGATCTCAAAAGGGTAAACGGTAAACGGGTTTCTTTTCCATTTTGTTGTTAAAGATTTTAAATTTGGTCAAGGAAACCGGGTTTTTTTTTCTTTAAAAGATTCAAAAACGACAACAGGTAAATGGCTTGTTTCCCCCTTCTTTTTTAAACGTAAAACTGGTAATCAATAGGATCGTCCCCCCACCATTGAAGATTAACAAACGATAAGGGGAATGGGGTTGTTTTTCCTTTTGAGATTTTTGAACGAAGAGTGAGGGAGTTGTTTTTCCTTTACAGATTTAAAGGAACATTACAGAATTGGTTTTTGCTAACAAAACAGTTGTAGGCAGTGTAAGCACTTTATGTAATCCACCATATACATAAACTGACAAACCTGAAGAAGTTTGAGATCGATCGGCCATCTGGGTCAAGAGAATAGTGAAAAACCGATTACAAATTTTGCATTGCATCGATGCCAAAATAAAAATGAATAAAACGCTCACTGAGCGAGTAACTCCAAACGCAAAGTTAGATTATTAATTTCTCATCAAATATGACATTTCAGACAGAAATATTTCAAGGGATGTTTTCAACTATCATCATCATCATTAGACCGTGTAAGTTTTATGTAAATCTGTGATCTTCACGATGTTTTCCTCACCAATTCTGTAACGTCCCTTTAAGATTGGTAAAAGGTTAATTTTTCCTATTTCTTTCTACAATTTTAAAACGGTAACTGATTGGATGTTATGTAGTACTTGGATCCTCTGACAATAGTTAAGACTTATTTTTTTAGAAGCAGATTACTTGTCAGTTGTTATACCGCCCTCTATTGATCATGTTATAGTTAGTTTCTATTATAATCTAAGGTGGCTGATTAGTGAGAATAACCAAATAATGAAGCATACAAATCGGTCTTGTCCATTGTCTCAGAGGTTAAGCCTAAATGCCACAAAGACTTGGACAGGACAGAAACATCCCGGACCACATGACTGTTTTCCTTTCTCTCTTGAAATTCTACAAAGTTGACACTTCATTATCAATTATTTGATTTTGCCCAATCACTACTCATAACCAGTATCATCAAAAGAAAGTAGGCCCTATTGAACAAATTTTCACGCAATGAGAAGAGCAGAAAATACTTTTTTGTTTTCTGGAAGACTCCAAAAACAAACAAATTTATTAGAGCAAACTTTAACTGGAATTCCTATTCCCATTTTGAGAAACAACATTTATATGTACATCTGTTTCCCCACATTTACAAAGTCTCTTAACAAGATACATTCTATTAAAACGAAAATAGGAAAAACTAAAATGAACAAATCGGCCAGTATAACAACTGAAAACACAACAGAATATATAATAATATTTAACTTATCATGCATCAAACACTGTACACCTAGTTGAACAACTACATTTAAACATTGTCTTACTAATGGACTTCTGTAAACAGCAAAATTACAAGCGATAAACATTTCATTTTAATTACCAAATTCAATTGACCTATGGGCTGGGCACAATTTCTGACAAATTAAATTATTGTAAAATGTTCTCACAAAATATTTGTATATTTACATCAAATAGCACAGACAATTTAAAGAATAGCTTAAAGTTGTAATATTATTACAAATAGTATTATTTTACAAAGTGATTTTTAACTTACATATATTCTTTCAGAAATGATTGTGTATCAAAATTGACTAGTATGACTCACTTATTATGATAGTGATGTCTCTGATGTGTACTGTAAATGGTGTTTGAAGCTTTGCATGGTGTTCAGAATAAGAAGTAACTATAAATACTAAATAGTAAACTTGCGGGTCCAACCATGTATAATATCTCTTTTGAGGGAGTGTTAGCATTCTCCTGAAGACTATTGGTAATCACTCAAAATAATTGTTAGCATCAAAATTTACTTGTTAATGGAGAACTGTTGATAGTGTAAAACATTATGAGAAATGGCTCCCTCTGAAGTAAAATATTTTTTGAGAGAGAAGTAATTTCTCACTAAAATATTTGAATTTGCTTTCGAGACCTCAGAATTTGATTTTGAGGTCTCAAAAATCAACTTGTTGCGACAAGGAAGCTAAATTTGCCACAGGTTTGTTATTTTATGCATATGTTGAGGTACATCAAGTGAGATATTATACATGGTTGTACCTGCAAGTTTACTATTAAGTATTTATAGTTACTTCTGATATGATTTGAGATGCTCTTCAAATCAAAACCCAAAGCAACCAACCTGTTTTAAATGAGTAGGTTTTGAATGTGGAAGCATAGTGAAAATATAGTTCAACGATGCAGGCTAAATAATGTACAACATGAAACCTTGTTTTAAAAGTTGGAATCCATAGGCGAGGTCAGTGTTGGTCTGACATATTTGTCCCTGAACAGTACATTGGTAATTTGAGCTGGACTCTTAACATAAGTATTATTTTTCTGGCAATCGATTTGTAACCCAGCTCGTTCTCACAAAAAAAATTGCAATGAAAGTGCATAGCTTGTGATGCAAAAAATCTCAAAGGAGAAAGTTTGTCCTCATTTTAGTATGAAATATCAAAATTAATCTTCATAGTTTCTTTTAAAGATTATCCACATGTACCAAGGGTTTAAATGAAATCATGACCCTCAACATTCTTGAGCACACACCTCAACCAATACATAAATACATGGTGACAAATGCCCAATTTCCACCCCAATACAAGAAACGGCAAGCAACTCTTCAAGGAATTCGAGAATTTTGAACATGCCAAAGTGCACAATTTGAAAACTCCTACATTTACTAGTTATAAATAAACATGTAATAAGGTTCCCTCCAAGAGTTCCCCAGTTCAGATTAAGGGTTCCCTCCAAGGGTTCCCCGGTTCAGATCAAGGGTTCCCTCCAAGGGTTCCCCGGTTCAGATGAAGGGTTCCCTCCGAGGGTTCCCCAGTTCAGATTAAGGGTTCCCTCCAAGGGTTCCCCGGTTCAGATTAAGGGTTCCCTCCAAGGGTTCCCCGGTTCAGATTAAGGGTTCCTTCCAAAGGTTCCCCGGTCCAGATTAAGGGTTCCCTCCAAGGGTTCCCCGGTTCAGATTAAGGGTTCCCTCCAAGGGTTCCACAGTTAGATTAAGGGTTCCCTCCAAGGGTTCCCCGGTTCAGATTAAGGGTTCCCTCCAAGAGTTCCCCGGTTCAGATTAAGGGTTCCCTCCAAGGGTTCCCCGGTTCAGATTAAGGGTTCCCTCCAAGGATTCCCTGGTTCAGATTAAGGGTTCCTTCCAAAGGTTCCCGGTTCAGATTAAGGGTTCCCTCCAAGGGTTCCCCGGTTCAGATTAAGGGTTCCCTCCAAGAGTTCCCCGGTTCAGATTAAGGGTTCCCTCCAAAGGTTCCCTGGTTCAGATTAAGGGTTTCCCTCCAAGGGTTCCCCGGTTCAGATTAAGGGTTCCTTCCAAAGGTTCCCCGGTTCAGATTAAGGGTTCCCTCCAAAGGTTCCCCGGTTCAGATTAAGGGTTTCCCTCCAAGGGTTCCCCGGTTCAGATTAAGGGTTCCCTCCAAGGGTTCCCCGGTTCAGACTAAGTCTAAATACAAATTCAACTCAAGTTTCTGTGGACTCTCGATGTTGTGCAGAACTCGGAAACTGAATTGCTTTGAAATACAGGTGCAGGAAACACAAGATTACAGGTGTGCTACTTATTATGGAAATTGAACGGAGTATTTCAGCTAATCAGTCTAGCAGTCAAGACATCTACTCTTAACAAATGACGAGCACTGCAAGGTTGAGAACGGTACTTATTATTTGATTTATGGAAATTATTCTGTAACAAAGAAATAGTGTTCTGTCTCTTTTCCAGGGTATAAAGCATGGAGCATAATTTTACAGCCTAAATTGTAGGTTTGATTGAACCATGCAATTACCTGTACAAAAAAGACGAATTTTGTAACTTTGGAAGACAAGAAAGAGAGCGGAATTCCGTTTTTATGACTTTTGCTTAATCATAGAAACTGGTTAGACACAAACTACAACTTATCTTCAAATATTAAAAAATGATACTTGAAGTTTAACAATATATCACATTAACATAGAGACACTCATGCTATCCATAATGATTTCAATAATAACGATAACATTTAAAAGAACTCTTGCTACCAGGGCCCAATTTCATGGTTTTGCTTACCCTAGAAGTCTGCGCTTACGATCACCATTCTCCGCTTGCTGACTTTCTGGGCTAGCTGTGTAAGCACAGAATGCCCAGTAACGTGGAGTACGCACATGCACATTCAAAAATTCTCCGCTAACCTGTAAAATACACTTGACGTAAGCACGGAATCGTCTGCTTTCGTTAGCACCGATTCTTTGCTTACTGCATGCAGAGCCATGAAATTGGGCCCAGTTATAGTCAGATGTCTTATATAAAATAGAACTCTATTTTTAGGAGCTGTTTGAACTTAAGGATAAAGTTTTCTTCTAGCAATATATAAAAATTACAAATCAGAAACGAAAGAAGGGCTTTGTAACACCAAAATAAATTAGCAATTAAAATTGATGAACTCCCATTGCTCAAGAAACCAAAATGCATTGTTCCTTCTTCCTCTATACTATTGAAATATTATATAAACATTAGAAAATCATTATTAACATTTTGTACATAATAAAATGAAGGAAGAAATTATTATACCATGCCATATGAGGGGTGTATGCGAAATGTATAGTGCGCCTTTCTGGTAAACCTAAGACATATTTTGTTGGTCTCTTTTCTTTGTCAATGTCATTGTTCAGGGGTGGCCATTCTGAAGCCATACTACCTGCTCTTTGTTCAATCCCAAATTATTTAGAAAAACACACCTTTCAGTTTCCCTTGTGGTTTATTATTGATGTTTCAATGGGTCAACCTTTGACTTAACTTGAAACAGCAGAAACTTCATTGTCCCTGAAAAGGTTGTGCTTATAAGCACTGATAATTAATTATTGTGCTATGTCAGACTGACCTTGATGCAGTAATTAGGTACAAATGCATATTGCCCTCAATTTGCAGAATACAATGTCAGATTTATTTCTAGAAATACATTGCACACGTCCAATCAGCATCAAGAATTCAAATTTGCTGTGTATATAACCTGACACCAGATATTAACCACTGGCATCAAATCTGTGACATCATTCTGTACCGTTCTCTGCCACCGGCATCTCACCTTCTAATTTCCATTTTTCTTTGAGTTCATGAAAGATTGTCGCCGGTGCCGTCTGTTGCTGATCATCTGGGATACTAGAGACATCTTGAGAAGGGACACTACTGTCTATCGAATCGTTGTCCAGACATTGAGTGTTGATCATCTTCTTGTCGTGCTTGTGGCTCATGCAGTATTTACTACATGCACTTCCCTCTGCTGTTGCTGACTGCATACTATTTTGGCCTGACATCTCGCCAGCATTAGGTGGTGTCATCATGTCATTAGAAGCTTCCAGGTTTGAGGCATAGAGGCTGCAGACATGCCGATGACGATCAGTCACAACCTTACTCTCTAAAAAGCTTTCATGACGCATGTCTGAAGCTGTTGACTGAAAAAAGAAGAAGTCTTATTTGTTTTATGTCTTACAAATGCCACTGAACAGGGCCCAATGTCATAGAGCTGCTAAGCACAAAAATTTCCTTAGCATGAAATTTCTTCCTTGCTAAAAGTAGGATTACCGAACAAACTTCCATTTGTTGCATATTACTTGTTACTGATATTCAGCTGTCGTTTGCTTATCCTCAAAATAACGTGGAAATTTGGTTGGTAATCATGTTTTTGTCACGGAAGAAATGTCATGGTAAGCAAATGTTTGTGCTTAGTAGCTCTATGAAATTGGGCCCTGTTGACTGAGATTAACAGTGTGTGAAATGTTGGATATTTTCCCGCTCCCCCTGGTGTTGAGGTCACCACATTTTACTGTGCACTCCATCAACTAGTGTCCAGTGGGTAAGGCACTGGACACTTTTGGTAATTACTCAAAATAATTGTTGGCATAAAAACTTCTTCGATGAAGAGTAATGGGGAGCTGTTGATAGTAAAAAAACATTGTGAGAAACGGCTCCCTAGAAGTAACATAGTTTTTGAGAAAGAAGTAATTTCTCACTCGAATATTTGAACTGAATTTGATACCTCCGCTGAGGTCTCAAAATCAAACATCTGAAAGCACACAACTTGTTATTATTCTTCCATTATTCTCTTGCAACTTCGACGACCAATTGAGCTCAAATTCTCACAGGTTTCTTATTTTATGCATCCGTTGAGATACACCAAGTGAGAAGATTAGTCTTTGACAATTTCCAAAGGTATCTAGATGCTTTAAGTTACTGTTATTTATACTAACCAACTTTGTGCGAACTTTTTTAGGTAGTGGTTCCTCATGGGTGTAGATGTCTTCACGCTTGACTCTTGAAACAGATCTATCTTCAAATTCCACATCAAACAGCTTGACATTGTAGCTACTCACAAAAGTTCCCTTGTAGACTAGTCCATCAGTCCAGCGTACCTGTACAGCAGCACCTTGATCTGGAAGTCCATCATTCAGGCAGTCATGACTCTATAAAGTAAACAATCAATCAATCAATCAATCAAATCGATCGATAAATCGATCGATAAATCGATCGATAAATCGATCAATCAATCAATCAATCAATCAATCAATCAACCAACCAATCAATCAATCAATCAATCAATCAATCAATCAATCAATCAGTTTATTTCTAAAGTATCAACATCACAATCAAAATTGAATCAAAGAGGTCGTTCACACGCCGTACTAAAGTTGGTCTAAGTCCACTTAGACCGGTTCGGGTTCAACTTTTGTGCGTGTGAACGCAAATAAAGTTAGACCGGATCGGGTTTAAACCCCAAAACTTAAACCGTCCAGCGAGGCGGTCTAAGTCTAAACCGGTTCGGGTTTATCTTTTAACACTGCGTGTGGACAGAATGACATCCGGTTTTAACTCACAACGGACGACCCATTGTGTGGTTCAATGCACACGCCCGGGACCCGGAGTGCTTGTATACGGTTTCTGTTGCCTCTGATGCTGAAAAGCACCGAGTATTTATATTACTTTCTTGCCGCTTACCGAGTTGGCGAAACCCTCTCGATCGGTGTATGCAGTTTAACACAGGCCCACGCCCATGATTTATTAAATTCTGAAACAAAATTATATTTTTCAAGCTTTTTTTGTTGAGTGTCCTACAATAAATTGAAACTGTTTTTCATGCGTATACTACGAGCGCAGCGAAGAAGCATTTTGTAATGCTTCTCACATGTACAGCGCTGCCATCCCATAGTGATCACTCTCTGATATCCCATAGTTACCATCACCGATCCCTTGGATGTGCCTTTCTCTTGCCGTCACCGTTACTAGCGTGCTGTACTTTCAATCTAGGAGAATGAACTGCAGTGGGCACGAGGCTGTGTGTAGGGGAAATTCCCTACGCCAGCAATATCACCACGTTGTTGGGAAGTTGGGAAAATACCGCAAAGTACATGTATTTACGTAACTTGCACGTGTGTAGTTGTGTTTATGAACGAATCAGAATAAAAATCGCGGCACCGGCTTTTGAGAGATGACAACTTCCAATCGATTGAAGTACAAACTAAAAGTACTTATTAAATCGGAAACAGTGGAATAAAACAAAACACAAAAATGAAATGTGTTCTGTTTCATGGAATATGGACAATATTTTGGTGAGTTTTCTCGGCGGTTTGTATCAATATTTTGTTTGTTTAAAAAAATAGTTTGAGTCGTGTTCATGTTTGTTTTAAGTGCTCATATCCTCCCAATGGTAAAAGTGTTACCGCGTTCGATTGAGCCATTTGTATCCAATAATTATGCCCTGTCTGATCATCCATGGCATGGGGCACTCAGTATCTCGGCATACTCGGTGCGTGAATCTGATGAATAAAACCGGATGTTAGAGCAACGGGGTCGCGTCTACTTTGACCTCTTAAAACCGAAGATAAACCGGATCGGGTTTAACTCTCTGCTGTCTGGACGCAATGGGTTTTTATTTTTACGACCACCCCCCGCTGCTCGTAAAAGTTAGACCGGTTCGGGTCTAAGTTAGTACGCTGTCTGAACATACCCAAAGGCAATGTAAATTGGAAGTTAAGAGATAAATAGTTGTTTGATAGATAAAGTAATATTAATTTTGGTTTTTACCCATACACCGATGTGTGTAAGCACTGTATACTCAGTACTTTCCCCAACTGTGAACAAATAATCACAGCCATATTACTCGGGTGGGATTCGAACCCACGACCTTTGCAATTCTAGAGCAGTGTCATACCAACTAGACTACCGAGGTTGCCCGGTAGCTAGAGGCAGTTCGAATCTTATGTTTTGGCATCGGGTACCGCAACGATACATATTATTTAAATAAAGAATAAAGCATGGACATTCATGAAACTGTGGAGGGACCCATAAAGAAGCAAAGCTTGTGGGTCCCTGAGCAAGCGTGTGCATTGAGACGATAATTATTTTGATGTCTTGTGGAACATACCACTCCATGTAGGAAACCCTTATCCTGAAAGGACAGGTGTATTCAAGAAGGCTCAATGCACAAGCTGCTAACAATGAAAGTAGTTACGCACATGCTCCGCGCCTTTGGAACCGTCTCCCTCATCAAATTCGTTCAGCGGAGTCACTCGCAGTTTTCAAGAAACATCTCAAAACTTTCCTGTTCAATGACTGATTGCTTTGACTGTTTTCCCATTATCAGTGCCATTGTTTATTTATTTGGTAATTGTATAGTTTCTTGTAAAGCGCTGTGGTACCTCGTGTAAGAGCGCTATATAAATGTCTTTTTATTATTATTATTATTATTATTATTAGTTACCTAGACAAATAAACAAAGACATGTCAGCAAAGTAAAAACAAAAAAACTGAAAGTACACAAATTTGTGCATTAAGGGTGTTTTTTCCTTTCATTTTTCTCTCGCAACTTCGATGACCAATTTAGTTTCTAATTTATAAAACACACAAATCTGCCAATCCACATAAGTGTCGCATGCCTGTCATCATCACGATCAGCTTCTTAGAGAAAAAAAAAAATTATTGATAGAGATTTGAAAACACTTCAGCTCCCTGTTCATCATACCTCAATATCCTGAGGAAACAGATTCTCACTGTAAGAGCCATCATCAAACTTCACATGTAGAAAGACCTGCTGGCGCTCCCCAGTTATCTCAGACCTGTAGTAACGTCCGTTCTTGTGTTTGGCTATGACTGCATCACTCACTGACACATTCTTAAGCGGAGACTCTCTTGGCTAGAAAACAAATTTGAAGAGGGATGGGTACCAAAATAAGCACAAAAACAAAAGTATACATATCTATCATCTTTTTTTATCAGTTTTTTTGCTGACATTATTTTTAATTTAAATTTTTATCATGATACATTGTATTCAACTAAACACTTACACTGGGCGGCTGGTTTGTCAAATTTAATTTTAGTATTATTTTAGCGGCGTGTTCACGGCCCAAGTTGTGTGATGGCATCTGCAACTCTCAAATTATAAATATGAAGAAAATATTGCTTTAATTATTTAGGTCAAGTCTGTTTAGCCCGGACCATATCTACATACACATACATGTATATAATGGTTAAAGGCACTGGTTACCTTTGGTAATTGTCAATGACAAGTCTTCTCACTTCTCACTTGAGATGTTGCCGTTTCTCACAATGTTTTAAACTATCAACAGCTCTCCATTGCTTGTAACCAAGTAAGTTTTTATGATAACAAATAATTTGAGTAATTAGCAATAGTGTCCAGTGCCTTTAATCCCAGAGTGTGATTTATATCAAAACAAATAACGCATTAACTGCTACATGTAGTCATGGTTGTAGCAAGGATGAAAAAGACCCTTGGAAGTGTCTTGGTCGGCCAGTTAAGAGCACCGAATTCAAACTCTGGTGTCTCTGTTCAGCAGAGTGTGGGTTCGAGTCCCAGTGGTGACACTCGCTTCATCCTTCGGATGGGTAACACCATTGGTTCAGTGTGTTGTGTTATTAACAATAATAATAATTACTGTGTTTTTAACCAGGCATGCAACTGCCCGTTGAAAAAAAAAAGAGGACATTTTCAAAGGCACAATGCAAGTGCGGAGCGAGGCAGCCGAAACGCCACAGGACAATGATACCCACAATGGTACCCTAGAAAATGTTGAGGTTTATGATGCTCTTAGGTGCACTTTTAGCATGTACTAGACTTATTTTACATGATTGTAGTTGTACACTGTTGTTGTCAGGCATATATTAGCCTTAAAAAAAAAAGCAAAAAAAAAAAAAAACGAGGAAGAGGTTCATGCCTGTATAACGCGCCCTTTGCCAAAGGATACAAAGCGCCAGGTATTACTACTGCAAGGAGTGGGACGTAGTTTGAGATATATGACCTAATCCTTAGCACCATGTAACGGGTGGCGCAAAAGAACCCAGCGCATTTATCAAAAAGAGTAGGGGTTCGCCCCTGTGTTCCTGGATTGATTGGCAGCATGTTGCGTCACAGAAGCTTGTAAACCATTACACTGTGCTTTAAAGGAATAGGTCTCATACTTCAAATTGTATCTCCACCAACGTGTTAGCTAGCGAGCCGTGCACGCCGTGTTAGCACGGCCAGTTGGGCTGAAAACACGGGCAAAAATTTGATGCACGGGTGAAGCCGTGCTGTCTAATAATTTCAGTGAAAATTACTGAACTTCTTTTATTATTTTTTTGTTGTTGAACAGTTTAAACAGCAGTGAGTAAAATTAGATTTGGTTTTACCAGATTTCCTTCTTCTTTTTGAATCAAAATTTCAACGACGCAACCATAAAACAATCACTCGAAGCTGCCTCTAAAACGCTGACCACATTGCGACCACACAAAACACAACGCACAAACCACAAATTACTCAACGCACATGCAAATTACACAATGCAAGCAAGACACGCAGACTTCGTTTTAACTGTCAGTCGTCGTCATCGACCGTCATCAGCAGGCAGCATGAACTCCATGCACGCGTGGTATGATAGAGGCGAATTCACACGCGTTTTCGTTCAGATTATTTTAGGTACCAATCTCATCTCCACCATCCTACAAACCAACGCGCTCTGGATTTTTCTACTATGACGTCAGTATCCGTAACTGAGTGACACGCTGCGCAGTGCACCTTTTACCGCATACATTCTGCAGTTGCTTTGTAGATTGGTTCTGCAGTTTTTTCCAACTCGACGGCGGCAAACATGACGATCTTTTTTCCTTCTAGAAATTCAAGGGCACATCGTTTGTTCGTGGTAGAGTTTGTTTGAAACATCAAGTATTTTTTGGATTTCAATGTTTGCATCTCTTGGGTGTTAATGCAGTTGACAAAACGATGTTTATTTTCCGCTCGAAAGGTTCAAAAACTGGTTCATGTTTATTTTCAAATCTCAAGTCGGTTTTGCTGTAGGGGGGATAGACCTCCCAAATTAATTTTTCAATGCATGGTACGTTTTTTTGCCCAGTGGAACTACTTAAATGGCACTGTCTTTCGTAACTATTTGTTCCTTTATTCTCCGCAGACTGTTTACAAATTGCCTTTGCCCCAGTTTCAACAATTAAACAACCTATAAGACTTAAACATTATGAAACCTAAACACATACTAAGGAAAATATTAATTACCATGATCAGTCAGTTTAAATTAAGCAAACAATTATGGTACATGTAAATTACTCTTGGCATTTTTATTGGTTGCAAATACTTGTGTGAATCATTATTTTACATTAATTAATTTATTTGTTTAAATTAAATACATAAACTATTATCAGCTTCTTGACTTTAGGCCTATAGTTCTGAAATCGAATGGACAAGAATGGATAGAAAATTAACATTAGTAAATGATAACTCTTAATTTCTTCAATACCTCTTCATTTGTTTTAGTCTTTAAGCAAAAATTTGTATCAAGAGTAACACATGCCAAAAAATATTTTGTTGACAGCAAACTTGTACTGCATTATTTGATCGCTTTTGAATCATTTCAGGCTAAATGGGTCCAAGCGCAGCTCCATGGTCCAAGTAACTGCTTTGAACTGGCCTATTGACCCAGACACATTTTATAGAGTTTAATAATGTATAGTGGACGTCGATCACCTTTACAATATCTGTGCTTTAAAGCCTCTCATTTTCGAGTTGAAAAAAAAAAAAAAAAATTAAATCAAAATAGTTTACTTGTTAATGTAACAGAAATAGGTACCAGAAATGCTTCCAGGGCCCCTGCGCGCTCGTGTTGTGTGCTACGCACACGTTTCTATTTTTTTGTAGTGATTTTAGGTTGCACTCCCACTTTTTCAGTTTGCACTCCCACTTTCCAAATTCCTGGCTAAGACACTGACCTCCACATACCTTGCAGGGCAAAATACTGAGTGCTTTGATACGCCCCGAGGGATGTTATAAAGCGCTATGTAAGAACTCGTTTAAGAACTCACCTTGTCTCTCATTTTTTCTTGATAGGGATGCCTTAGGCACGTAGCATAAACTGCACACGGCCAATCACATGGCTCCATCACAACTCCAGCAGCTTGAGCACACGTTACATGGAATGCTAATGCACATCTCCCTACTGAACACTGAATCAAACCACCGTACCGGTTCCCCATCTTAATAAACGGCCGGCAGAAAAAACATTTCTGTAATACAAAGGAATAGAGCAACAGTCATTATCTTGTTTATATTTGGTTTGCGGTAACACCATGTGTGTATCTACTTGCCAGGCAGAAAAGGCTAAAAAACAATATAGGTAAGGGGTTACAAGAAGAAAATGGAAGTATGAAAATAACTCAGGGGAGCTGGAGGCAGGAATTGATATTTCTCTCAACACAGTCCAGATTGTAGGATGGGGGAATCATCCACCAGTCAAGGAGTTCTAAAGAGATGCAGTACATGGAATAAAGCTGTTGGAATGGCTCCTTGTTTTACATCTCAACAAATCAAGAGTATATGGGTGAGAAGAAGCAGAAAGTCTGGTTTCACGCTCAAACACCTTAATAGGAAGAACTAGGTTGGACATACTGGTGGCACATTTACCATGAAAATATCTTTAGAAAAAAAACAAGACTGGTTACAGTACAGACCTTCGGTGGGAAAGAGGTTGTAATATTGACCCCAACACTTCTACCGTGGAGTAGATTTATCAGGTTGGTCAGGAGACTTCTCAGTTCTGAAAGGAACTGTCCTGCTTCTTAACTACTACCCGGGCGGAAGGTAGAAAACTGGCGGGGACTATTAATTAACCTTATAAGATCGTTATTAACTGCACTACCACAGAGTGAGTTCTTAAATAGGTCTCAATGTTTCGACTAGCTTGCTCTATTTATAGTCATTACCTTCACAGGAGGGGGTTTATAAATCAGCCTGCAACATGCGGGTGGGTCACATGGCAAAAATTTAAATTTGAACTTAAATTTGTAAATTTAATTTATAACTTTTTTGAAAAGTCCGACCGAGTTGAAACTTAATGTATTGGTAGTTAAGGACATTAAATCTTTCAATTCGTAGTGACATCATAACAACGTCATCATGTTGTATTTTTGCAATTTCAATAATTTATTAAATATATTGAGAACAAAGCAACTGTTTAATTTTCTTCTACCTATTGGTATTGCTATCTGACCTTTATAAGGTAACTGCATGTTTGCTTATATTGTATTATTTGCATGGTGTGTGTGGGAAAAAACATAAAAGAACTGAACTGTGAATTATAATGCTAATAAAGACACTGGACACTTTTTGGATAACAAGGGCCAGTCTTCTCACTTGGTGTATCTCAACAAATGGACAAAATAACAAATCTGTGAAAATTTGAACCCAATTGGTCGTCGTAGTTGCGAGATAATAATGGAAGAAAAAAACACCATGGTCACACAAACTTGTGTACTTTCAGATGCTTGATTACAGCAACTCAAAATTTAAATCTGAGGTCTCAAAATCAAATTCGTCGAAAATTACTTCTTTCTCGAAAACTATGTTTTTTCAGAGGGAGCCGTTTCTCACAATGTTTTATACTATCAACAGCTCCCCATTACTCGTTACCAAGTAAGGTTTTATGCTAATAAATATTTTGAGTAATTACCAAAAGTGTCCAGTGCCTTTAACAAGGCAAACATGAAGGTAGCTCATGTTTTCCCTGTGACTACCACCCACTGTAATTTCTTACCAGTTTTAATCTCGCAGATGAAATGTTTTCAATGTTGATAGAATCTCTTTCCATTACATCTTCAAAAAGAACTTCCGGGATGGCCATCGCACAGACAATGTGAGCCCAGCGACCGTTTGTTGTATGTTTCAACGCTCCCCCACGAAGATTACACAAACAACACTCCTGTGGAACAAACAACAACAAACAAACAAAAATGAGAAAATCGGTCATTTTTTTGTGGATAAAAAGTGTTGAAAGTGCCACGTTGTCTGTAAACGATTGAAGACAATAAATCACTACAATTTCTGGTAGGGTCAGGATACAAGGTCGAATCGGTGTCATGTCAATGTTCATTTCGTTTGCTTTTTCAAGATCTTTCACAGGCCTTCATTTTAAAGGAGCGCGATAGCGCTCCTCAGCGCTCCTTAATATTTTTAAGGAGAGCAAAAAAAACCCGCTCCTTACAAGTTTAACAAGAGCATTTTTAGTTTCAATTTGCAACACATATTTTGCAACATTTATGCTTGATACTTAAGTTGAAAATAATATTTTTTTAAACTTAAATATTTTAGTATATTTCCGCATGAAAACCGATGCTAAATTAATAAGAAATCACAGTCGACAACAAACTTAGTTTCCTCCGTGATTTTCATTCTTTGACACCCTCTAGCAGTAGGGCAAAATCGACCAATGAAATAAATCAGTACTCGCTATGTGGAAATTCAACAGCCAATAGAAATACTTGTCTCTTGACTGGGTCTGGTGTTTGCCTCTACACGGACCAGTACTGTGCAGTTAACCAGACTGTATGGTTGTTTTGACACACGATCACCCACACGTGTATCTGAGCGACGGTGACTTGGGATTAAATCTAAACTGATGTTTCTTCTTGCAAAGTAAGATCAAAAAACTGTTTATTTATTTTAAGAACATCTGCAAGTTATAGTAAATCATTCAAACTGTTGTTTTTTGTTGACATGGAAGCTGGAAAATTGCAAGAACTTCGATCAAATTTTTGTTTAATCGTGTGAAGATACATCGCTACACTATTGAGTCCTGCTCTGCTAATTCAGTGTGCTGCAAAAATACTTTAGCGACGATCGTAGTAGTATATGGAACCCTCCCTCTCCAAAACTGCATATCATAGGTTCAAAAACAATGTCTTTTTTTAACCTCATGTCGTTCCTTTTATTGTTCAATTTGTTTAAAAGTCGTCTCCTAATTTTGCACACTATTATTATTCTTAATAATAATGGAAATTATTGGTTGTCTGTATCCAACATGTCCAAAGATCCTTTCAAACTTATTAGTATTTAATAATAAAACTATTGATTTTTATTTATTACTGTGATTTTAAGGGGGCAATATTTGTGCAATTATTTTTACATTTCAAATCAATTTCAGGAAGTTTTCCCCCTTTTTCATTTATAAATAAACTTGATGCACTGATGCACTGATGCACCGATTGAAGGTTAACTTTAAATTAAGCTTGGGCGATATCGATTTATTTTATTCACGATATATCGCCGACAATATATCACGATATTCGATATAATCGCGATTAATTCAATTTGACATCATCAGTCTTCAAACCCAGTGAAAAATGTAGAAGAGACAGTCACAGCATAAGAGAGGTGTTCTAATGACCTATGCTCCCGGTTTTACTCCAAATCTATGGGGTGCAAGATGTCTCAGCTAGAAAATACATCCCGATATTGCGATATATCTAATATTGCGATATATTTAATCGATATCACGATATATCGCGATATATCGCGATATTTCGATATTTCGATTAAAACCAAATCGATCCGATATCGAAATCGTTTCCAAGTTAGTATCGCGATATTCGATAATATCGTGATATCGCCCAAGCTTACTTTAAATTAAATATTTAAGTATGTTTTTTGGTGTGTTTATTTTATATTAAACCAAGTCTACATTAATTTTGAATCATTCTTTTGTGGATTTGTTTTCTATCTTTCTTCTGCTGGTGTACAGACTTTTATTTTGCACTGGAATGGTATGAAATGGGATTGATTAAAGTTAACTCATTAAATTTAGCAATAAAAAGGATAACTATTGTGCTATTGAGTGTTAATTAAACTTGGGTTTTTTGGAAGAGCAAATCACTCTCCTTAGTTCACTTTCTTGATTTAAGGAGAGCGACTAGGAAATCACTCTCCTTAAATCGCTTGTTTGATTTAAGGAGAGCGATGTACAGCTCTCCTCGATTTTTTTAAAATGAAGGTCTGCTTTCAGATAATAAAATGAAACATTTAATAAAAAAATAAAAAAATAATGAATGATGTAATGTTGTGACTGATGACATGACATTAGTGTTAATAATGAATGATGTAATGTTGTGACTGATGACATGACATTAGTGTTAATAATGAATGATGTAATGTTGTGACTGATGACATGACATTAGTGTTAAAGGAACACGTTGCCTTGGATCGGACGAGTTGGTCAAAACAAAAGCGTTTGTAACCGTTTTTTATAAAATGCATATGGTTGGAAAGATGTTTTAAAAGTAGAATACAATGATCCACACAAGTTTGCCTCGAAATTGCGTGGTTTTCCTTCTACTGTGCGAACTAACATGGTCGGCCATTTATGGGAGTCAAAATTTTGACCCCCATAAATGGCCGACGTGTTAGTCGACGAGGTAAAAGGAAAACCACGCAATTTCGAGGCATGTTTGTGTGGATCATTGTATTCTACTTTTACAACATCTTTCTACCCATATGCATTTTATAAAAAACGGTTACAAACGCTTTTCAAAGACCAACTCGACCGATCCATGGCAACGTGTTCCTTTAATAATGAATGATGTAATGTTGTGACTGATGACATGACATTAGTGTTAATAATGAATGATGTAATGTTGTGACTGATGACATGACATTAGTGTTAATAATGCAATACACCCAGACCTAGCAACATTATGTAGCATAATTTCTCTTCATAACTTTTGGCTGAACACCTCAAACCAATAACAAAGAGCTTTAAACTATTGCCACATTTCGCAGTAGTGTCTTTATCAAACCCCCCTTTTGTCTCAAAATGCGTCAACCAAACGCGACAACCATACAAGTGAATCAAGTACAGTTTAGTGTTTTATGATGTTAAATATATGTATTGTTATTAGCTGTTTCGTAGCGAAGCGAAACAGCTCTTGTTTTTGTTAAAGTTTTTTTTATTATTATTATTATTTTTAATTTTTTTTATTTGTCTGATTCAGTACTCGCAATTTTTTGCATAGTTCCCAAAGAGCAATTGTAATGAAACTTTCAGGGATTGATGGTGACGTCATCAGCCAGTGTCAGCGTTCACGTGACGTCATCTTAAAGGTGTTTTATGTTGAATGTTTGAAAATCTATATCAAATCAGCCACAAGAGACCGTAGGTTTCTGTTTGCGGGATTGGGAAGGGATAAATTAGGTCTTCATTTTGTTTTGTGTGCGTGACCTCACATGACCTCTACTTCCGGTCGAAACTGGAAGTGTCCCTCTAATTCAAATGTTGCAAAAGATATGAAGTTGCTTTTAACGATGTTAGTGCCTAGTAAGAGTGGGCAGTTAAAAAAAAATACCAATGACGTCAAAAAATGCAACAGCGCCCTCTAGCGGCAGGTTGAAACCTCGTCAAAATGGACTTTTTGAAGATGTGTGTGGTGAAGTTTATAACACACGTTAACTGTCAGGCAGCCAATGACGTCATCGGGGGTCACGTGATGCGGCCTTAAAGGTGCACTTTTTGAACTAATATAACTCCCTAAGTAATTATGCGACCATGTTGAAACTTGGTAGGTTGTTGGATATTGACAAGTTCTTGTAAAATGTGAAATGACGTCATGATGACGTCATCACATGATTTTTTTATGATTTTTTTCATTTTTGCACCTTTAATTTATTATTGTTATTATTATTATTATTATTATTATTATTATTATTATTATTATTATTATTATTATTATTATTATTATTATTATTATTATTATTATTATTATTATTATTATTATTATTATTATTATTATTATTATTATTATTATTATTATTATTATTATTATTGTAACCCTGACCCAAATGAGGTCTCAGGTTACAGTATATTTTGTGTTTTACAAAATATGATTTATATTTCATTGTGTAACTTTGATTTCCCTTTTTCATTGCTCATGTGTTTATTCCACATGTGTATTTTCAATTTGCCATGGTGTGCATTTTATCTAGCGATGGTGTCCCTTTTGTTTACTTGTGCTTACCAGCCAGGCTATTCAGCTGGTGCCATGCTATTCAACTTGTGTTTTATTCATGCTCTTTGATCTTCACCTATCTATTCAAGCCTGCTTGAAATCTCTACCATCTTGGAGGAAGTGGAGATTCACCTTTTGTTTATTTCTGGGAATGGCCAGTGCCTTTTTCTTTAATCCACGACCACGAACCCAAGCTGTGAAGTCGTAAAGATTTATCTTTCCTTCACTCCCTCTAGTTCAAATGGACCAATCAACTTTAGAGCATTAAGTGATATTTTTCAAACCATCCAATGAGAGTGAACAGCTGACCTAAGCTGAGGCATGGTCGGAGGGCTGGCTTGGCCCAAAATTCTGGTCAGACCAAGCACTCCACCATTTGCCATCGCTCCAGCTGGATGTGTGTCCGCACATGCCTCTACGACTACCTTTTCTTCAAGTGCTTGTTAAATCATTTCTCCAAGCAACTTTCTTATTCTGGAGCGAAGACAACTTCTACTTTTAAATGAATGTTGGCTCTCTATAATAGGTGAGTTTTAGTATTTAAGTATTTAAGAGTACCTGCCTGTAAGAGTGTACCAAGTGGTGATTCATGGGTTCTCAGATCTTCTTCTAAAAAATTAGAGTGATACATCATCATACCAAACGAATAAATCCAAAATTTGAGTTTGCTGACGCTTTCGGTTTTGGAGTTACCAGTTATCAAAGTTTCGACCTAAAAGCCCTCGAGAAACGAATAGTACATTCCCTGTAAACACAAAAATGTGCGCCAAGGTCATCCCAACAAAAGTAAAACATTTTTTGAAACCTCCAGTTGGGCTTATAACAAAAGTAAAAAAAAAAAATTGGGATCTCGTTGGCGCATCATGTTACGCACACCTGAACCTTTGACGAACAGTGCCCTCGTGCCATTTTCAACGCCTCATAACTCAGCGCGCCTATAAGTTCCCATGAATTAAACAAGTTCAAATGAAAGAGCTTGCATCCCTAAAACAAATTTAAGTGCAAAGTGCGTGGGATCTCGTTGGCGCAGAGAGATAATAGAGGTCAAAGTTCAAATTTTACCAATATATTGCGTTTTTGCACCTCCGTAACTTCGCGCGCCAACAACAAAAAATTGTTTTTATGGCAACTGGGTATTGGAACAGTTTTCATCTAATGACAAATGAAAAAAGAATCTTGAGATCTCTGCATCTTGCATGTCAAAAGATTTTTTGAAAATTTTCTAAAGTATTGTCATTCCACACATTTTGGCCTAAATTGGGACAACATTCACTTTTTTCATCACTGTAAGTATCTGTGCCGACAAGATCCCATCAATGTTTTCTTGTTTTTGGTTAAGTTGAGTGTTCCTAAACAGATTTCAATTGAAAAATAATTGGGATCATGTTGGTCCACCAATATAACAAAGGTCAAAGGTCATATGAAACTACACTACTGCCTATTTCAGGCAATTTTACGTCGTCTAGAAATCCACACGCCAATATGATCCCATTAAATTGTCTGCATTTTATGATTATATAGATTCTCAGCAACACATAAAAAGCAAAAAGCTAATGGGATTTGAGTGGCGCTAACAAATATTACAGATCAAAAGTTTGCAATACATGCCTCTACACATTGTACTTATGCATTGCTGTGGCAACAGAAAGTGAGAAATATCCCCCAATTTGAAAATGTTGGCAAACCATGAAGGGGATAGGTTTCCAAAACGAATTTTGGTCAAGAGATAGACTGGACTTGTTTTTACAAATGGTGTTAGTTTAATGTTGGTGGGTAACTGTTGCCAAGGTCAAAGGTTACACAGAATATGGGTGTTTTTTATATTTCTGTCAAGAGCCAACTTCAGAGCCTTTTCAAGATTTTATTTAAAGAACAAGGGCTCTATCCTTTCAGTTTGGGACAGCCACTTATAATATCTAGGCACATATGGTTGTCCAAAATTAATTATAGAGCCCTTCCTTATTTGATAAAATGTTGACAGGGCTTCGAAGTTGGCTCTCCACAGAAAATGAATTACAAAACACCAATATTTTCTGTGTAAAAACAAGTCCAGTCTATCTCTTGACCAAAATTCACTTTGGAGACCTATCCCCTTCATGGTTTGCCAACATTTTCAAATTGGGGGATATTTCTCACTTTCGGTTGCCACAGCAATGCATAAGTATAGGCATGTATTGCGAACTTTTGATCTGTAATATTTGTTAGCGCCACTCAAATCCCATTTGATTTTTGCTTTTTATGTGTTGCTGAGAATCTATATAATCATAAAATGCGGACAACTTAATGGGATCATATTGGCGCGTGGATTTCTAGACGACGCAAAATCGCCCAAAATAGGCAGTAGTGTAGTTTCATATGACCTTTGACCTTTGTTACATTGGTGGA
Source organism: Asterias amurensis (assembly GCF_032118995.1). Taxonomy (NCBI): domain Eukaryota; kingdom Metazoa; phylum Echinodermata; class Asteroidea; order Forcipulatida; family Asteriidae; genus Asterias; species Asterias amurensis. Next base: position 7,350,790 of record NC_092660.1, read on the forward strand.
CCAACATGATCCCAAATATTTTTCAATTGAAATCTGTTTAGGAACACTCAACTTAACCAAAAACAAGAAAACATTGATGGGATCTTGTCGGCACAGATACTTACAGTGATGAAAAAAGTGAATGTTGTCCCAATTTAGGCCAAAATGTGTGGAATGACAATACTTTAGAAAATTTTCAAAAAATCTTTTGACATGCAAGTTGCAGAGATCCCAAGATTCTTTTTTCATTTGTCATTAGATGAAAACTGTTCCAATACCCAGTTGCCATAAAAACAATTTTTTGTTGTTGGCGCGCGAAGTTACGGAGGTGCGAAAACGCAATATATTGGTAAAATTTGAAATTTGACCTCTATTATCTCTCTGCGCCAACGAGATCCCACGCACTTTGCACTTAAATTTGTTTTAGGGATGCAAGCTCTTTCATTTGAACTTGTTTAATTCATGGGATCCTATAGGCGCGCTGAGTTATGAGGCGTTGAAAATGGCACGAGGGCACTGTTCGTCAAAGGTTCAGGTGCGCGTAACATGACGCGCCAACGAGATCCCAACTTTTTTTTTTTACTTTTGATATAAGCCCAACTGGAGGTTTCAAAAAATGTTTTACTTTTTTTGGGATGACCTTGGCGCTGGTTTTTGTGTTTACAGGGAATGTACTATTCGTTTCTCGAGGGCTTTTTGGCCCAAACTTTGATAACTGGTAACTCCAAAACCGACAGCGTCAGCAAACTAAAATTTTGGATTTATTCGTTTGGTATGATGGTGTATCACTCTAATTTTTTGGAAGAAGATCTGCGAACCCATAAATCACACCCCCCCTAATTTGGTACATTCTTACAGGCAGGGACTCTTAAGTAATATTTGTAACTTGTTATTTGGAAGTTTCCAGTAAGGTCTCTGTTGAAGTTAGAATTTGATTTATGATTTTTGAACTTCACAGACAACCTTTAAACTTTCATTTTTATTAAATGTATTTCCTTAAATTCTCTGAAGCACTTTTGTTTTATATTTGTTTCCATGATGAAAGATCTATCGTATGCTATTTTCTGAATTTGAGAAATAGATCTTTATGCTTTTAGGCATTGTAGGTTTTAAGTTCTTTGAAATTTGTTACAACTTTTGGTTTATTGAGGAGAGACCTATTTGCTTTCTGCCGATTTATTATTTTGTATTCTTGATAAGAACTAACAGAATAGTCATGATATTTACCACCAGCTGATTCAGTTGATGTATTGTGGTAAGTCATGCTATTTGTGCAGTCCTCATTATTTGGACTGGTTCTAAATACTATCAAGATATATTTTAGGTCTGCTGTGTTTCAAGTTTTACAATGTACATGTATATACTTTATATTTTAATGGCAATCCCGCATAAGACTTAAAGACACAAAGTGTTGTCTAGTGATAGAGTTTTTTGCAGAAAGCCAGATTTTGCTTTTGTACCCGAGGGTACTTCATACCTTATTTTATGTATTGTGCACTTGCTAAGATTTTAGACAACGTGCTGTTTGATGTAAAACTCTTAGCTCATTTAAGCTTGGACGATTTTAAGTTTGCTAAGCTGTCTTAATGAGGCAGATGATTATTTTGACATGCTACATGAGGGAGTAATTTTCTCCTTGTAGCCAGATAGCCAAAAGTATTGGCTTGTCTTTATTTAACTTACTGGCTTGTGGAGTTTTAACAAGTATTTGATATATACTGTATTTCCTGAGCGTTCCATCAGTTAGCTGACTGATATTTTATATTCCTAGAGAGGATTGTATTGTAATATGGCATGGACCATTATCGCTCTCTATAATAGGTACAGAAGACCGAACGTGATGTGGTGAAGAAGATTGACTGGCCCTGTACATACTAATACAAAGGCAGATTCCCATCCACTTCATCTGTAACCTATTGCAAGTATAAATGTTTTTTAACCCTCTTGCAAGCATTATTGGAAGAAGATTCCGTACATGTATACTGACACGTGAAGTGTCCTTCCGCAACAAGAGGAACTGGGTCGTCTCCCAACTGATGTTTGGACCTCGCCTGTAGGACGCGAAACGCGGTTTAGGGTCTATTTTAGATTTGGCGCCCATCTGAGCTCATTTTTGTATTATTTAAATATTACAGGATCCTTTAATTGTATTGTTTAAATCTGCATTTCTTTTATTGGTGATTTATCGTTCAAATAAATCAGAGTTTCTGTTATTGTGCATCATATTTCGAATTCTCTAAACTTGGTTTTATTTCAAAAAGGGAGTTGTAAATTTATTTCGGTTCCCGCTATTTTTGATTGGCGAACCCACAGTTACATTATTATTATTATTATTTTTTTTTTTATTTGTCTGATTTAGTACTCGCAATTTTTTGCATAGTTCCCGAAGAGCAATTGCAATGAAACTTTCAGGGATTGAAGGTTATGGTGCAATAATGATCCTAAAGCAAAAATGTCATGATGACGTCATCACTGGTCACGTGACGTCATCTTAAAGGTGTTTTATGTTAAATGTTTGAAAATCTATATCAAATCAGCCAAAAGAGACCGTAGGTTTCTGTTTGCGGGATTGGATAGGGATTAATTAGGTCTTCATTTTGTTTCGTGTGCGTGACCTCACATGACCTCTACTTCCAAAAGTGGCAAAAGTTATGAGGTTGCTTTCCAAGGACGTAAGTGTCTAGCAAAGGTGGGCAGTTCAAAAAAATATAAATGACGTCACAAATTGCAACAGCGCCCTCTAGCGGCAGGTTGAAAACTCTTCAAAATGGACTTTTTGAAGATGTCTGTGGTGAAGTTTTTTGTAATCACTTCAAATTTTACACACATGGTTACTGTCAGCTAGGCATCATATGTGTGAAGTTTCAGATCAATGACGTCATCGGGGGTCACGTGATGTAGCATTGAAGGTGCACTTTTTGAAGTCGTATAACTCTCGAAGTAACGACACGATTGTGTTGAAACTTTGTAGATTATTAGATATTGGCAAGTTCTCGTAAATTGTTAAATGACGTCATGATGACGTCATCACACGATTTTTTATGATTTTTTTCCATTTTTGCACCTTTAACACATAAATTGCTATCTGAACATGGTATAATCAAAACTTATGTTTTTATTTATGCCACATTGGGCAAATTGCTTTGAATACCCAACAAATTTAAAACTCAGTTGAGAAATTAGAAATTTTTATTGACGAAACAGCTCTGCATTTGTGCACAAATGCAGTTTAGCTCTAGTTTTTCCTGTTATTGGCTCTTGCACTGTTTGGACGTTAAGTAAAATAAAACAAAGTGTTTTTAAAAGCACAATGAACTTACAGCCAGATAATCCTGTTCCTCACAGCGTTTACATTTCCACTTGTCAGATGAAGTTACAGTCGCCCCATAACAGCCTGTCAATAGGTCAATAACAGCAATGTCAATCAATTAATTTTTTGTAATAGAAATGTTGGATTGATTCTCAATTGAATTTCATCAGATCAAACAATAAAAACATAACAATAGACCGATTGTGCTCCATGCGTCACATGACCTACATGTATAGTGGGTATAAGATGTAAACAAACACGGCGTACTGCACATAAACGTGCGTTAAAAAGACATGATTACTGTTGCAAGTTTTGGCCCAATAAAGACTCAATACTTGAAACCACTGATTGAATATTCTGGAGTTTGTAACATGAGACCTTACCTGTGGCTGAACAATGCCAGTAATGGGTAAAAACAGTTCCACTTAAATAATAGGAAATTCCACGAGAATGTTCACACGATGTAATGTGTTTGTACACAGAAAGTGTGGTTTTACATTGCCCTCGTTGTAATGATTTTGCTGCCAATAGTTTTGATAAAATCTCATTAAGAAGCTGCAAATCCCTTTATTATCACCCTCAAATTTTTTGATTAGAAGGGGTAGCTGTCAGCTTTGAGTCGGACAACTTCGCAATCTCCCTTATCACAGCCCGACTTCACGCCGTGCACAACGCAAAATCCACGGCACGTGAGCTCGCTCAAACCTCAGTAATTTACGTAGTCTAACCATACTCTCAAAAGAAACCTCTTTTGTAGAAGAATACTGGAAATATCAAACAGCAAATGTGATTTAAATCAATGTCACAACATTCAACTTTATAAAAAGGGTCCTTTTTTTAACTAAAAGTGTTATTTATCGAAAATCTGATTATGGTCCATCGGTACGAGTCTTCACATGTCTTAACTAAGTAGCGGTGTTTTTCTATACCCACTATAGGTCACGTGATCACATGTTAACATTGGTAGCGCAATTGGTCTCTTAGTGATCAGTGAAAGAGCATGCTGGTCTAGATAGTGCTCCGGTTTGATCCCTAGCTAGATCAGCATGCACCTCATTCAAAAGTTTGCGCTTACGCTAAGAGTAACTGCAAAAAGGTCTATGTTAAATTGTGTAAACATAGTAAGAAAAATTGATATGTACTTACTTGCATGAACTGTAATCTTGCACTGGCTACAGTTCAATAATAAGCTATGGCCTTCATCAGTTAATGAGTCGTTCCAGCAATCAGGAAACCGATTCTCACTGGTTGCAGCAAAACACATCTCTGGAGTCAGCACAAATGTTTTCCTAGGATCGGACAAGGCTGCTTCACTGCTGCCTGAGGTACAAGTCAAATTCTTCTTATCCCAATCTTTTCCATCGATCTGTCAGAAGTCAATGGTCATGATAATAACTTTATATATGTTTGCAGTAACAACATGTGTGTATCTACTTACCAGGTAGAGTCTGTTTTTAGAGAGCTGTCTTTCTTTATTCTACTACTGCGGAGTAGATTTATCGGATGTTTGGGAGACTTCTCAGTTCTGAAAAGAACTGTCCTGCTTTTAACTAGTACCCGGGCTGAAGGTATATCAAATTGGCTGGGACTACGACTTAGCTTATAGGATCATAATTAACTGCACTACCGCAGAGTCAGTTCTTGAATTGGTCTCAATGTTTTGACTAGCTTGCTATGGTCATCATCAAGAGACATTTGTAGAAGTTTGTGTAGTTGTTACACTTTCGGTAAACAGTAATGTCCAAGGCCCACACTTCGTGTATCACAAACCTCTGAAAATTTAAAATAACAAACCTGTAAAAATTTAGGCTCCATCGGTCGTAGGAGTCTGGATAAAATAATGGGAAAACCCACCCTTGTTTCTGCACGTTTCGCCGTGTCATAACATGTGTAAAAAACAAATCCGTAATTTTCGATATCGCAAATTGATATTGTTTTAATGTGTTCTCAAAAAGTAAAGCATTTCATGGAATAATATTTCAAGAGAAGTGTTTCACCATTACCTTCTGTAAACCCTGTAAGTTATTTATAAATCTGTGAACATTTTTTTTTTCTGTACCGAAAGTGTCCATTGGCTTTAAAGGAACACGTTGCCTTGGAACGGTCGAGTTGGTCTTTAAAAAGCGTTTGTAACCGTTTGTTATAAAATGCATGGTTAGAAAGATGATTTAACAGTAGAATACAATGATCCACACAAATTTGCCTCGAAATTCCATGGTTTTCCTTTTACTTTGCGAACTAACACAGTCAGCTATATATGGATTGACTCCCACTAATGGCTGAGCGTGTTAGTCGACGAGGTTAAAGGAAAACCCCGCAATTTTGCGTGATACTTGCATGGATCATTATTTCTACTTTTAAAGTATCTATGTAATCTTATGCATTTTATAACAATCGGTTACAAACGCTTTTTAAAGACCAAATCGATCGATCCAAGGCAACGTGTTCCTTTAATGATATTCAAATTAAAATTTCACACTGCATTTTTACTAGTAGGATGTAAAGTTAATGGTTGTATGGCTTCTGACTGCCCCCCACCCCTCCCACCCAACAAAGACATTGACAAAATAGGGACGCCGCCAACATAGGGCTAGATAGCTCAGTTGGTAGAGCACTGGCACGTTAATCAAGTCAACTATTTGTTGAACCCCAAAATTAATTACAAAATTTACTCGGTCAGTTTCAATTGTAGCTTTTATTGATAAAGTTACAATAGCTCACCTTTTCATTATAGAACAGCATACAGACACAACAGCCTGGTCTTTGATCAGCAATGGAGAGGTTATAGGCAAGTTCCATGTCATAGCTATGGGGTTGTGTAACCCACAGCCCATTCATAGAGCGAGCCCAAGCTTTCATAACGGAGAACTCGTGTGATGTGAAGTCTAAGTAGAAATTAAAAAACATGGTTTAAAGGGTCTATTTACTTTTGTAGGATAAAAAACACAAATGTCCACAGATTCACATTAAACTTTCAGTGAGAAGACTGGTCTTTGACAATTACCAAAGGTGTACACTGCCTTTAACAATTGGATTTAATTGTATTTCATTGAACTTTAAGATGAAACAAACGTCAAGATCGTGAGGTTTCTATTTTAGGAAGCATCTAAATAATCTGAACAGCTGGAACACTCTGCTTGGACTTTGCCATCAATCCTCGTGAGGTATGTAAATGCTGCCATGAAAACTACATGCTCAACAAAACATTCATCTGGGAATACAAATTATAGCAAATTCAAGGGCCAAAAATGTATTACAGCGTGAAGTCCCTAGTCCCTACGGACCTCCTTCAGGACACACCCAACTCATACTCTACTCAGCTCAGTATTTGTGGCCAAACTTTTTAACAACAAAACAAAAACATCAACAACAATTTTTTTTACCACATTTAAAGGCACTGGATGCTGTTGATAGTATAAAACATTGTGAGAAATGGTTCCCTCTAAAGTACTGTAGTCTTTGTATTGAGAAAGAAGTAATTTCTCACTCAAATATTTTGGTTGAATAGGTCTCGAATGCCTATTTACATTAAACTTGCGCGATTTTGAGATAATGATGGTAGAAAGCTTCCCTTAAAATATTGCTAGCCATGAGGTGCTGTAGATTAAAATAAAAATACAAGCCACAAAAATAACTTTCGTCATGACGAAACAAATTATTTTAGCATGTAACAACGCATTAAACAGGTAAAATACCATAACTAGTGAATACTTTTTACATGCTAAAACCGAGAATTTTGTTATAGTTGAGACATTGCTTTACTCATTTCTCAAAAAACTACAGCACTTCATCAATCAATATAGGTTTTCTCGGTCAAATTCAGGAAATGAGCAGCCAATTTCATTTTCATGCGTTCGAGTTAAAGCTGTTTTGCCTCTCCAGTTGTTACTGTGTTTCAAAGTCAGAATTCGGCCATTCAATTTCATTTTGAGTAGATTCAAAATCCTTCAGCACTCTGTTCAATTTAGCGTATCGTCATTCTTTTTTGTGGCAAACACGCCTCAAGAAACATCTGCGAATTTGAATGCTGCTTTAAATAGTTTTTAAATTGAATGATTGTTTTGTTAAATTGAATGTTGCAACATTACATTAGACTAATCATAAAATAAAATAGAGTGACCCCTTTCAGTAGCATTCTATTTCGTGCGAAATAGAATAGCTTGGTGGTTAAATTGGCTGAGAAAACCTATATTTTAAAGGAAGCTTTTTACTTTCATTATCTCCAAACTGTGTAAGTTTATAATACTCTGTGGACATTGTGTTTTGTGTTACAAAAAGTACCAGACCCTTCAAATCGCTTAAGAAATATGATTCTTCTTACCATGTTTTGTCTTTCTTGTTTTGGCCGTGTTCTCAATACCTGCTTTTCCTAAAGTGGGTCTTGCAAGGTTTCCAGCAGCCACATTGCCATCTGTTACTGCAACAGTTTCCGTTTTTACACCATTTTCTGTTTGACTGATGCCATCAAGCTGGTTAACATGCATCTCTCTTGGAATATCAGTCAACTTTGCCCGTTTTGATTTCCCAAAAAGAGTATCCAATTTGAGTGTCTTCCGTTTCCCTTTATTCTTGTCCTTAGTACGACTACTTTTGCTTTGTGCAGCCTGACGTTTAACTTCTTTCACCTTCAACAACCTTTTATTTTCTTTGACAGTTTTTTTCTTCTTGTCTGCTATTTCTTTTTCTAGCAGTAGACCACTTTTCGTAGGGATTTCCTTTGGTCCACCAACGTCCAGTTTTGTTTCACTTAAAAGACCACTGCTGCATTTATGCATTTCTAGATGGTCTCGTCTTTCATTCTCTTCTTGACATTGTGATGGTCTTTTTTTACTATCCTTCAAAGTCCCTGCATTCTGATTTGGTTTTGTGCCGTCCTTTTTCGCCTTGGCGTGTTTCTTATTGGACTTGGCATGCCTTTTTTTCGTCTCGGTGTCATTTCTAAACGTACTGGAAGCATCCCCATTGGAATGCGAGGGTTTCTTCTTAGATTTTGAATCTCTCTTTGTAGACTTTGATTTCTTCTTTTTACTTTTCGGAGTACTGACTTCAGTTTGTTCATGTGATGAGTCAGTGAGACGTGTTACTTGGATTCCTGGTTCCACTTTGACACTGACATCAATACCCTGGAGGGTCTTGGATAAGCTGTTCTGACTGTCATTTACTTCCAAATGTTGTGAGGTAGTTTCAACAGATTCTATTTTCATTTTAAATACAGGTATCGAGACAGTGGGGGACATTTCTTGCAAAATTTGCGTCTTTTTTGTGTCGTCTGTATCATCTTGAAGACTACGTTTGCCATGGCTTGTTGTTCCTGCCTTAGTTCCTGCCTTAGTTCTTCGACCATCCCTCTTGTGAAGTGGTTGACGTCTAGTCTTGAGTGCCACTTCATTGGCTATGGACTTGAGGCTTCAAAGATAAAAATATGTAAACAATTAAAATAATATTAAATGTTTTGTAACTCAAAATGCAAATGTTGAGATGCTTTGTTTTCTTTTCTTTACCAGATAATCAAAAGCGACTGAAAAAAAGTGTGCATGGGCAGTACATACTTTCAACCAATGGAAAACCTATCGGAACGAATGTGCTATTCAGGATTTTTCATCCAACCGGAGTGCCATCAGGCGAGAGCTACTTGAAATGACAACAGATGAGCTTTCTACACACTCATCCGTTTTGCTCTAGAGGTACAGTACAGCCCCATAATTGCCATCGAGGCACGCAAGGGAAACGAGGGCTGTAACGAGCGTGTTATTACCCCTATCGAGTGCACACGCCTCGTAGCGAGCGAGTGAAAAGGGGCCTGTTAGGACCATCTTTTCGAGATGAGGTCTTCGTGTCCGCTGAAGCAGATCAATAGCCCTCGTTACACACAGAGCAAAGATTAAGCCACGTGAGGCACACAGGCTGCTTCTGTAAGGGATGATCTCAGATAGGGATATAACAAAAAACCACTTGGACAGACGGACATGATAATAAAGAATGCAACCAGAAATTCAAGCCGCCCGCTTCCATTGGTGTCGGTGTCGTCATGAATTTCATTCATAATGGAGGAGTTAAACTCTTGGGGGAATGACGTTGCAAAGTTGTAAAACCATGGGAAGGGATAAGAAATAGAAGACTAAAACTCTTCGACTGGAAACTTGTCAGAGTCAGAGTCTGACAATATTTATTTGTTTTTGTTTTTCCTTTTTTTTCTGGTGTGTATCAAAAAAATTCCACGCCTGATTCTCGTTCAAAATTAAATAAACCCATGGATGTGGTTTCGTGTGGTGTTGAAGTTGTTCTGTTGTCAAAAAATACCCACAGATTTCTAGAGTTTATCCCTGCAGTCTGGCTGACAGATTTTGTCGTCCAATGAAACTCCATCTTCTTTTAAAATTGCTGTTTGAGACGTTGTAGTAGTGGAAAACATTTTTTTTTTCATGGTAGCCGAAGATTGTCCAAACTTTGTCTGTTTAATAAATTGCCGTTCAACATTTGTGTGTTCAATTAATGATAAGAATGTCCGACCCACCTGTTCAACTTAAATTCCCATTTTGACATTGGAGTATTGGAAAATAATCAAGAGTGTCCGCCCCGTCTGTTGAATAAATTGCCGTTTTGAGATGTTGGGAGTATTGGAGAAAAAAAAACGTTTCTGAAATGTAAAAAATGTTCAACCCGTCTGTATCAAATTGCTGTTGTGTAACGTTCGAGTAGGCCTATTGGGGGGAAAAATGTTAAAATGGTAAGATTGTCCAAACTCCGTCTGTTTGATAATTTGCCGTTTTGTAACTTCGAGTATAGGAAAAGAATGCCCGGACGTTGGAGTGTTGAACAAGTTTTTTTTTTAAATGGTAAGATTGTCCAAACTCTCTCTCTGTAATAAATTGCCGTTTTGTAACATTCGAGTATTGGAAAACAAATTGTTTAAATGTAAGAATGTCCGATCGGTCTGTTTAATAAATTGCCATTTTGAGACGTTTTATTTCTGGGAAAAAAAAATGTTTTAAACGGCAAGATTGCCGGTTTGTAACGTTCCAGAACTTCCAGTATTGTAAAACATTATTGTTTAAATATTAAGAATGTCCGACCCGTCTGTTAAATAAATTGCCGTAGTGAGACGTTCGAGTGTTAGAAGAAAAAAAAAATCGTTTTTAAAATGTTAAGAATGTCAGACCCGTCTGTTTAATAAATTGCCATTGTGTATCAGTTGGAGTATTGGGGGAAAACGTTTAATTGGTAAGATTGTCCAAACTCCGTCTGTTGAATAAATTGCCATTTTGTAACTTCGAGTATTGGGAAACATTTTAGTTGAAAATTGTATGTCCGGACCCGTCTGTTTAATAAATTGCCGTTGGTGTAACGTTGAGTTTTTGGGGAAAATGTTTAAATGGTAAGATTAGCCAACCGTCTGTTTAATAAATTGCCGTTCGAGACGTTCGAATACTGGAAAACATTTTTGTTTAAATTTTAAGAATTTTTTAGTGTTTAATAAATTGCCGTAAAACGTTTGAGTAATGGAATACGTTTTTATTTAAATATTAAGATTGTCCAAACTCCGTCTGTTTAATAAACTGACGTTCGAGTATTGGAAAACATTTCTGTGTAAATGTTAAGATTGTCCAAACTCCGTCTGTATAATAAATTGCCGTTTTGTAACATTCGAGTATTGAAGAAGAACAAAAAAGAGTCTAAATATAAGAATGTATGACCCGTCTGTTTAATAAATTTCCATTGTGTAACGTTCGAGTTTTTGGGGAAAATTTCCGTTGTTTGGGGAAAAGGGTAATGGGGAAAAGTTGCTGAGTTTTGGGGGAAAATTCTTAAATGGTAAGATTGTCCACACTCTGTCTGTGTTATAAATTTCCGCTGTGTAACGTTTGAGTTTTGGGGAAAATTGCCGTTGTTTGGGGAAAACAAGTTTTGGGGAAAAGTTGCGACTGTTTGGGGAACAAAAATCAAAACTCTGAACAAATTGCCCCGTTTGAGACGTTCGAGTAATGGAAAACAATTTTATTTAACTGATAATATTGTCCAAACTCCGTCTGTTTAATAAATTGAGAAAATAGAATTAGCTGTTGCAAACAACTTACCAACCAAATGGACCGAGATTATAAATGCAATAAATAGTTAATGGCCTGACGTTTCGACCCTAGCAGAGTCTTTCTCGAAGGCTAAATGACAACACAACAAACATGAACAGGTAACTAAGTGAAACATAAGCAGTGAAGTGGAAATACATGAATGGGTTAGAAAGCACACATAAAAAAGCAGGGGGTAAACAATTAATAGGGGAACAAAAAGGGGGGTGGTGAAGGGAAGGGACTGGCTTGACCACAAGCAAGAAGATGGAAACACAAAGGACAACATCAAGGGTGGTGAGGTTGGGTAAAAAGTAATTTATTAGTGAATGAGGCTCAAGCTAAAAGGCTATGGGGAAAAAAGGAGATGGCAAAACAAAAGGTTTATTAGTCGTTTCCTTCTAGGATGTTCAGACCATGGGGTTGGATGTTCAGACCATGGGGTTGAATGGTCTGGAGGCGTCTAATCCAGAGTTTCTCCCTACTCAAACGCACAGTCTCTCTGTGGTTGCCTAGTGCCTCTATGCCCTGTAAGATCATGTCAGAAATTGAGTGATTAGGAAGATTGAAGTGATGACCTACAGGTGTACATGTATCTAGCTTTTGGGTCTTGACTGTGGATCTGTGGCCGTAAAAACGCCTCTTGAGTGTAGTTCTTGTTTCACCTATATATTGAACACCACAGACTCTGCAAGATATGAGATAAATGAGATTAGTGGTGGTGCAGGTGACATGACCCCTTGTCTTATGGGTGGTACCGCCGGTGTTACTGGTGAAGGAGTCCGATTCCCTGATGTGTTGTCTACAGACGATGCATTTGGAGATGTTGGAACACCTAAAAGTTCCCTGTGGTAGAGGGGGATTAACATCATCATTAATGGGAGGGACTTCTGCTCGGACAATGAGATCCCTGAGACTTTGTGGGCGTCTGTAGGCAACTATGGGTTCTTCCTGTACAGCACGTTGAAGTCGATCTGATGTGTGAAGAATATGATGGTTAGAATTGGTTATTTTACGAATGGGAGGAAGTGAGGGGTGGAAAGTGACAACAAAAGGAACTTTCCCCGTAGGACTCTGTTGTTTCTTGGGTCCTTTGGAAAGTACTGACTCCCTAGAACGAGCCTCTGGATAGCTCGATGGACTGCTAGAGAGCTATGACCCCTGGAAACAAGGTGTTTCTTAAAGTCACCTGGAAGTGGTATTTTTTCAAAATAAAGCTTTTGTCACTAATATATGTGTTTTGATGAGTGGAATGTGAATAAACAGTTAACTAAGGTTTTTAAAAATCAGTTCTTATGTTATTTACAAATTTTAAGAGTAGACCCTGACCCGAGAGGGCGCTGTTCGTGACGTCAACCGAGGCAGACTTTGCCTGTAATGCGTAGAGTAAACACAATTGCAAAGTACATGTACGGATCAAGTCGTGAGTTTGTACGTTTCAAAAAAAAAAAAAAAAAATGTTTTTTTTTTCCGGCAATGCTGACCAGGTGTATTGCTGCTTAATGCAGAAAAACACTTTTTGAAATGTACCAACTCACGACTTGGACGTACATGTACTTTGCACGTGTGTTTACTATACGCATTGCAGGCAAAGTCTGCCTCGATTGACGTCACAAAAGGGGTAGGCGGAGTCAGCCCCCCAAACAACTTTATATATTTTTTAAACATATAAATCGTGACAAACAATTACTAAAAAAATTGTTTTATTGTTCGTAAGCATATACTCTTATGTTTGAAAGAAAAACAAATCTATTTCCAGCAGGTGACTTTAAGTTCCTGTGAGTGGTGGATAAAATCAGAATCATTAGAACGAATTCCGTTGTTTGGGGAAAAAAGTTTCGGGGAAAAGTTGCCGAGTTTTGGGCAAAAATGTTTAAATGTTAAGATTGTCCAAACTCCGTCTGTTTTTATAAATTGCCGTTGTGTAACGTTCGAGTTTTTGGGGAAAATTGCCGTTGTTCGGGGAAAACAAGTTTTGGGGAAAAGTTGCGACTGTTTGGGGAACAAAAATCAAAACTCTGAATAAATTGCCCCGTTTGAGACGTTCGAGTAATGGAATACATTTTTATTTAAATGATAAGATTGTCCAAACTCTGTCTGTTTAATAAACTGACGTTCGAGTATTGGAAAACATTTGTGTGTAAATGTTAAGATTGTCCAAACTCCGTCTGTATAATAAATTGCCGTTTTGTAACATTCGAGTAATGGGAAAAAAAAGTCTAAATATAAGAATGTCTGACCCTTCTGTTTAATAAATTTCCGTTGTGTAACGTTCGAGTTTTTTGGGAAAATTTCCGTTGTTTGGGGAAAAGGGTTTTGGGGAAAAGTTGTGTGGAGTTTTGGGGGAACATTTTTGAATGGTTAGATTGTCCACACTCCGTCTATGTTAAAAATTGCCGTTGTGTAATGTTCGAATTTTTGGGAAAATTGCCGTTGTTTGGGGAAAACAAGTTGCGACTGTTTGGGGAACAAAAATCAAACTTCTGAATAAATTGCCCCGTTTGAGACGTTCGTGTAATGGAAAACAATTTTATTTAACTAATAATATTGTCCAAACTCCGTCTGTTTAATAAATTGACGTTTGAGTATTGGAAAACATTTTTGTTTAAATGATAAGGTTGTCCAAACTCCGTCTGTATAACAAATTGCCGTTTTGTTACATTCGAGTATTGGAAAAATTTTTGTTTAAAGGAACACGTTGCCTTGGATCGGACGAGTTGGTCAAAACAAAAGCACTAAACGTGAACGTCAAAAAAGTGTTTTGTTTATTGTCACTTTGGGCTTATTGCATCTCGCGGAATTTTTTACGACAATCGACACAATTTCTGACCGCGTTCATGTTCACGCTGCTCTAGGAACAAACCTCCATACATCCCATATCTCTGGAACCCTATATCGTACAAACTAAATAAAAACGATAAATTCATCCTCACTCCTTAATTTTCTCTAACTTATTTCACTTTCAGAAAGCATGTCAAGTTATTTTTAGGGTTTGTTACGTCCAGTTTGGGTCAATAGACAAACTCCTAAAAATGTACCCCATTCAGCTGCACGAGGTCTCTTTTGTTGATATTATCTCCAGTAACCAACCCCACGGGCCGATTGCTAAATTAGGCTACAAAATGGATTTGGCAAAATGTACATTCTGAGACCTGACCGACACACTGCTCTAACCAATTTTGTGAATGGACTTATTCAAAAGGAAACTTAATGTCGTTTTGCTTAACAACTTTGACCAAATGCAAAGTTCTTTTTTTCAGCTTCAAAACAGCCTTTGACGAGTACGTGTATAAGTTTCACAAACTTCCGTGATGGGGTAAACTTTGAAACTGCAACACTATACCTCCATGAACAGACCATATTCTAAAACGGTATTCATGTACTCATTTGAGTTTACTGGCAAAAGATAGTGTCCATAGTTTAAAAACAGCAAGATACGTTTTGCATCAATAGTGCAATTTCTGTATGGAGATTTATTGCAAGTCCAAGGTCGCCACCCACTTTCAACCACGGCGACCTCCTTCACCAAGCAACAGGTGGCATGTCTCAAAACCAGACAACACACCACTCACAATACACTGACCAGAATGTAAGGAGCGGTTAGGCTCTTTGTGTAAGGCCCCCCCCCCAACCCCAAAATGTTATTAATTGTAAAGTTCCCTTAGACACCTTCCAACCTATAGCCGGCCCTACCCAATGTTTCCAAATTATAAAGCTTCCGTTTGATCCCATCCTTGTCCATCATGATAATTCTCGTGCCGTTTGGAAGTGAATGCTTTTTTATAAATATTCTCCATTTAATCTTTTCAACAAATGAGTCACCTGTCAGAAGAATTTCTAGGAAGTCTGCTAACAACATTGACCAGTGGCTGACACATGGAGTTACTTCATTCATTCAATGCAAATTCGTGAGATTTGTTTCGGTTTTGTCCTGGCACCCAGCCTCTTCGACCCTTTCGACCCTGCGCGGCAATGAATGAACCAATCCGGAGAACCATGCTTAGTACAACATGAAAGTAACCCGACCAAAAAGGGCGGATCGAATGGCGGGTAAGGGGCAATGAGTGAACCAATCCGGAGAACCATCTGCGAAACACTGTCCAATGAGTCGCCTGTCAGAAAGATTTCTAGGAAGTCTGATAACAACATCGACCAGTGGTTGACACACGGTCGCTGCCCAAACTTTCTCCAATCAGATGACTTGTAAGTGGGAGTTTGGGTCAGGGTTTTGTAGACTTGCAACCCGACGTCTGAAACCACACATACGTATTGAATTCCACACACTTAACCGTGTTGATTTCCACAAGGATGCCATGCCACTGGACCTTCTAATTTTCAATCCAAGATGGCGCGGGTTACGCTTTTAATAGTATAGATTAGCCGACACTCAATACTTTCCCCTGTATGCCCTATTTGAAACGACCCTCATCCTGTATTATGGTACTCATTGGAAAAACTCCTATGGGCTGTGACTACCAGTATGATAATTTACCCTCTCGTAAACCCCACCAACAACAACTCCTTCCCACAAATAAAGCTGCATTCACGCCTCTTTGTGGTTTTAGCTGACTGGTCTCAAAGCCAAGTGGTGATCTCTAACAAATTAAACAATGGGGGCCCCCACGCTTTACTTAAACACCTCTTGGTGTGCGTTGTCTGTGATTCACTTGCTGTGGGTCTTATCTGGTGTTGTAATGATACACTAGCCACTACTGGTTGCCAGCATTCCCAGCAACATCAACGTTTATTGTCATATGCCGATACGTTTTCAATGAGCCATCATTGAGAGAAGCAGAATATTAATTACAAATGCTTTTAGCGTTTAACCATCAGAGCTGACGACTCTCCCTGGTTCAAGTTTGGAATGATGTGGAAACTTCGTATCTTCTATGCTGAATGTAATTCTAAAATACATGTAGGTCCCTGAGTGATAGTGACTGCCCTGCAAAATCTCCCTTGTTGCAAGTTGCAACTTTGTAACGGAGTGAACATGATAAAAAAATATCCCACAACGGCAATAATATATTATTGTAACAATAACAACTTCGGACATTCTACACTTTTACAATATTTTTTCAAATTTGCAAATTTCCCATAACGGCAATATTATCAAAAGGAGGAGTTCGGACCTTCTTACCCTTACAAAAACAAATTCTCAAATACTCAATATAGTTTACAATTAAAACAATTTTTGTGTATGGAAATGTCCCACAACGACGGTTATTATTAAAAACATGGGAGTTCGTTTTGACATTCTTACTAATTAATAAACAGCATTATTTTTTTCTCCATTACTCGAACGTCTCATACAGCAATTACAGACGGAGTTCGGACCTTATTAACCCTACAAAATATTCACTGTTATCAATATCTCAAAACGGCAACTTATTAAAGACAGAGTACGGACATTCTTACTGTTGAAATAAAAGTAAAGCCAACCCTAAATGTCCCACAACTGCAATACTATTGAAAACATTCAGTTCGAACTGACGTCTTCCCCTTAAAAAAATGTTTTCCAAGTCCCAAAAGAGCATTGTTATTCACGGCGGAGTATTGACCTTTTTACAATTAAAACACTGTACTTGGAGATGTCCCACAACGGCGATTATCATTAAAACATAGCTCGTCGGATATTCTACTAATCAATAAACTACATTATTTTTTTCTCCAACACTCGAACGTCTCATACAGCAATTACAGACAGAGTTAGGACCTCTTTACCCTTCAAAAGAAAATTTTTATCAATATCTCAAAACGGCAACTTATTAAAAGACGGAGTACAGACATTTTTTACTGTTAAAATAAAAGTAAAGCCAACTATTAATGTCCACAACCGCAATATTATTGAAAACATTCAGTTCGAACTGACGTCTTCCCCTTAAAAAAAATGTTCCCAAATACTCAAAAGTCCCAAAACGGCAAGATGTTATTCACGACGACAGAGTACCGACATTTTTACAATAAAAACAATTTTGGTACATGAAAATGTGCCACAACGGCGATTGTTATTAAACATGGGAGTTCGTCGGACATTCTTACTAAATTAATAAACAACATATTGCTTTCTCCAATACTTGAACGTCTCATACGGCAATTACAGACAGAGTTAGGACCTCCATACCCTTTAAAAAAATTGTATCAATGTCTCAAAACGGCAATTTATTGAAGACGGAGTATGGACATTCTTACCGTTGAAATAAAATTAAAGTCAGTTCAAGGTGACGTTCTCCACTTTAAAAATTGTTCAAAATACTCAAAAGTCCCAAATTGGCAATTTGTTATTCACGACGACGGAGTACCGACATTTTTACAATAAAAACAATTTTGGTACATGAAAATGTCCCACAACGGCGATTATTATTAAAAACATGGGAGTTCGTTGGACATGCTTATTAATTAATAAACAATATTATTTTTTCACCAATACTGGATCATCTCATACGGCAATTACAAACGGAGTTTGGACCTCCCCTTTACAAATTTTTTTTATCAATGTCTCAAAATGGCAACTTATTGAAGACGGAGTACGGACATTCTTACTGTTGAAATAAAATTAAAGCCAACTGCTTATCGTCCCACAACAGCAATATTATTTAAAAAATTCAGTTCGAACTGCCGTCTTCTCCTTAAATTTTTTTCCCCAAATACTCAAAAGTCCCAAAACGGCAAGGAGTATAGAAAAAAAAATGTTGTACATATGTATATGGAAACGTCCCTTAACGGCGATTATTATTAAAAACATGGGAGTTCGTCGAAAATTCTTACTATTTTAACAAACAATATTGGAAGTCTCGAACGGCAACAACAAACAGGAGTTTGGAGCCAGCCACTCCTAGCCTCACAGTATAGTGACAACTTCCCCTTAGATGTGCCGCAATTGTAACTACATTTTAAAATTGCTACACTTTGTTGTAACTTGTTACAAAGTTTAACAACGCTTCAATGTTTTGCTTTGTACGCCGCTCTGCTCTCATTTTTGGTCAATACCGACACTCATTGTGTTTACTGCATTTGTAACAACTTTCAAGAAGACGATCCCTGAAATTGTCCTTGCATTGTGCGGCGCTCGTTTCGTTTCGTGGGTACTCGATAGTTTCGCGGGTCCTCGCTCGTTTGTCTCGTATAGCTGCTTCCCAACTGAATGTGGGATCCCTTGTCTCGAGAGGCGCCCTCGTTTGATTGACAAACGAGCGAGCTTCCCTCTCGTGTAGCGAGCAGGGGCACAAGTTGCCGGTCTCACTCGTCTCGGTCCCTCCGTGCCTCGATGGCAACTAAAGGGCTGTACCGTATGAAAAGTAAATGGACTGGAGTACCCAAATGAGACTTTGTACATTTTCGATGTGAATCCCTGCGTCTGAAAAATAACTCACCAATACAACTGCGTAAAGAGAGCCAAGTTTGGTTTGTTTAGCTGTAAAACCAACAGATCCAAAATAGCCCCTTACCCTAACTCACAAAGCTCCTTAACACCTAAAACCATTTTTATTGTATTGCTAAATGTTCTGTCATTAATTGTATATTATATCAAACTGTTTGTACATTTCTGCCAGGCAAGAGATCAATAGCTCCCCCTTGCATAACGAGAAAAGCTACACGTACGCCGAGGTCACGCACGATTTTTTACGCACAGAGAACAGCTATTGTCCAATGATCTGCC
This sequence comes from Asterias amurensis, assembly GCF_032118995.1. Lineage (NCBI taxonomy): Eukaryota > Metazoa > Echinodermata > Asteroidea > Forcipulatida > Asteriidae > Asterias > Asterias amurensis. Next base: position 7,369,799 of record NC_092660.1, read on the forward strand.
TCCTTTTTGAGAGTGTGATGTCATATGCAATCCGTTTATAAATTTTGCTTTTCGTGCTGGGGAAGAGCACAAGCAGCTCCGCTTTATAAATTCAAAACTTGCCGTTCTTAAAAGCAAAGATGGTAAATGTTCTTGAGATACACTGAAGATGTTTCCAAAGTCTGCCTGGAGAATGACACCTAAAACAGTAGACGCCAATGAGAATACTGCAGATCCTGGAAGATGTATTGTAACGTTATTTGACAAGATAATGAGAATACGTTCATCGTAGGTCCATCACCCCAAAGTGTTCCCCAGCATTCTATCTTCAACCCTTGCCAAACCAAATGGTGAAGTTGGTATAGCTGTCAACCACAGAGTGTTCACCAATTAAGCCTATGAGAATACTGCAGATCCTGGAAGATGTATTGTCTAGTTGTATGAGAATACATTCACTGTAGGCCCACCACTCCAAAGTGCTCCCCAGCATTCCATCTTCGATCCCTAGCCGAACCAAACGGTGAAGTTTGGTATAGCTGTCAACCACAGGGTGTTCACCAATTAACCAACACTGCTGAACGACTTTCTACTCCAACCGTTTGCTGAGAGCAACAGCTCCTTCAAGGCTGTACCAGCAAAATTTTGATGAGCAGCTCTTCCGAGAAACCACTGGACCACCGTTCATCAGCCGTAAGATCTTATAAAAGGACAACGGATGGACAACAAGAGGCCATCAGTAAAGCTCTGAGTACGAGTACTGCATATGACTGCCCCGCATCCAACTACTGTCTCTAAGAACTCGCGAGCATCCTCATCGACAGACAGTCATGCTGTTTACATTACTGGTTTTAAACAAGCCCGAGCTGGAAGTGAATAACCTCAAGAACTATAGACCACACTGAGAAATCTACAGTTGGAGCAGACAAAGAAATCATTTACTGTTAACATTAATAAAGTATTAATAAACATTCCAAAGTAACTTTGATCCTTTCCTTTTTTTATGCTTGATATGACCACATCTGCGTATGACTCTGCCCCACATTCAATTACTGTCTCTATGAACTCGGGAGCATCTTCATCGACAGACGGCCGTGCAGTTCACATTACTGTTAACGTTAATATTCCAAAGTAACTTTGATCCTTTCCTCCATGCTTGATATGACCACATCACAGTAATACCTCATCAACTTCACTGGCTTTCTGTACAGTTCAGAGTTCAGTTCAAAATCCTCCTCCTAACTTTTAAGGCACTTCATCAAATCGCTCCAATCTCCATCTGGGACATACTACACCTTCGTAATGTCTGGCCTAGTGAGACTAGTAGTCTACAATCCTCGGCTCTCACACTCCATGTACCTATATCCCGCCTCACTAGTTATGGAGACAAAGCTTTCTCTAACATCGCATCTCGTCTTGGAACTCACTGCCGTTTGACCTCAGAACACAGAACAATCCTTCAATCCTCAAACGGCAGTTCAAAACTCACCTTTTTAAATGAGCATTTTAAATCCTGGTCTTTTGACTTTGTGAACCGGCGCCCTTGAGTGGCATTTTTGTCTGATACTGTGCGCTTTTTAAATACTGTACATTATTTTTATTATTGATCCTTCGATCATCTTGTTAATATTATGTATGTAAAGATAAGTTGTTTATCTAATTAATTAGATCTCTGCCTGTGATACAGTTTCTATAGTAAAGTGCAGGTTATATTAAGGAATGTTTAAAACTGCATTTGATTCCTTAAGTTATACAATTTGTGTGCTTTGTACAACAACATTTTGTCACATTTATAACTTATTTTGCAAAATGTATAATTATTGAGTACAAAGTGTTGATCAGTTTGCAATTGTGTTACTAAAATTAATTTTTTAACTGGATTGAAAATTGTAAATTGAAAGCTAACATGTTTTCAGCTGTGTTTGGTGCACATCATGTTATCCCAATCAGGGAATCTGACTCTCTACAACATTCAAGAAGTGTATCAAACATTATCTATACCTGTGTTCTTGATGTAGTGGCGCTCTACAAATGCCTTATATGTATGTATGTATATATCCTTTCAATTTGGAAAGACAGTCATTTTCCGATCGAACAATTTAGTTTGTAACAAACCTACACTCAACTGTAGATTCGTTACGAACGTTACATACATGTAGATAGGAATGGAATGAATGTTTACCTTTGCTGTAGCATGGTTTGAGACTGTACCCCACTGCTTGGCTTGTCCAAATCTTCAATATGCACAACATCTTCACCTGCCTTCCATGTTTCATAGCGATGGGGCTGGAATATCCTAATAAATGGATCCATGTTGATCTTCACTGAGTCCTTCTGACATGAGCACTGCAATTCAAATCATCAGGTATGGTTAATGAATGTCTTCAAAACTTGGTCTCCTTATTATACCATGTGCATTGTAAGTATTGTTTGAAGCTTTGCATGGTGTGGAGAAACAGGAAGAAACTATGAATAAATAGTAAACCTGGAGAACAATCATGTGTTAATATCTTTTATGTGAGTGTTGGCTCTGAGAAGAGCTGGTGTGGTCTCGACGTTTCAAACACTCTGCTCGTCTTCAGGACAAACTTCAAAGTTTCTCTTTGTACTTTTTATTTACTGTTTCTTCCTACATTTGCATTGTCTTATGAAACTGGCACTTATCATGGGAGCTCTGATAAAGAGTAAAAGTGTTCTGGAAAACAATGTGGTTAACATATTTGATTTCGAGACATTATGCTTTACAGACACTGGTAATTGTCAAAGACCAGTTTTCTCACTTGGTGTATCTCGACAAATGCAAATGCAAAAAAACAAAAAACTGTGAAAACTCGATTGGTCGTCAAAGTTGCGAGAATGAAAAAAAAAAACACCCTTGGCACACAAAGTTGTGTGCTTTCAGATGCTTGATTTCGGGACCTCAAAATCTAATTCTGAGGTCTCGAAATCACATTTATTGAAATTACTTCTTTACTAGTGTCTTAGTCACAACTATTAAATCATTAGTCTAGTCTCAACTACTGTTTTTCAACTACAAAAATAGTCACGACTACTTCAAAAATCTGTTTGGTGAACCAACTGTGTCGCTCATGACTATTCACGGCATAATAATCTACTTACAAAACACAATCAGACATCAGTGACACAATCCTTCCAGCTTGAAATTACTATTTTGCGCTTGCGGCACACATTGCCACAATGCATCTTGTGAATTAAAAATTTGTCGCAACTAGTGTTGTAGTCACTTCACTAGACACCCAAGTGTAACCAATGCACAAGGCTGATGGCAACACCTATTTTAAGTCAGGCGTATTCACCTGACACCCAGGTCTAACCAACGCACAAGGCTGATGGCAACACCTGTTTTAAGTCAGGCGTATTCACTAGACACCCAGGTCTAATCAACGCACAAGGCTGATGGCAACACCTGTTTTAAGTCAGGCGTATTCACTAGACACCCAGGTCTAACCAACGCACAAGGCTGATGGCAACACCTATTTTAAGTCAGGTGAATTCACTAGACACCCAGGTCTAACCAACGCCGAGGCTGATGGCAACACCTGTTTTAAGTCGGGCGTATTCACTAGACACCCATGTCTAACAAACGCCGAGGCTGATGGCAACACCTATTTTAAGTCAGGCGTATTCACTAGACACCCATGTCTAACCAACGCACAAGGCTGATGGCAACACCTATTTTAAGTCAGGTGAATTCACTAGACACCCAGGTCTAACCAACGCCGAGGCTGATGGCAACACCTGTTTTAAGTCGGGCGTATTCACTAGACACCCATGTCTAACAAACGCCGAGGCTGATGGCAACACCTATTTTAAGTCAGGCGTATTCACTAGACACCCAGGTCTAACCAACGCACAAGGCTGATGGCAACACCTATTTTAAGTCAGGCGTATTCACTAGACACCCAGGTCTAATCAACGCACAAGGCTGATGGCAACACCTATTTTAAGTCAGGCGTATTCACTAGACACCCAGGTCTAACCAATGCACAAGGCTGATGGCAACACCTATTTTAAGTCAGGCGTATTCACTAGACACCCAGGTCTAACCAACGCACAAGGCTGATGGCAACACCTATTTTAAGTCAGGCGTATTCACTAGACACCCAGGTCTAACCAACGCACAAGGCTGATGGCAACACCTATTTTAAGTCAGGCGTATTCACCTGACACCCAGGTCTAACCAATCCACAAGGCTGATGGCAACACCCATTTTAAGTCAGGCGTATTCACCCGACACCCAGGTCTAACCAACGCACAAGGCTGATGGCAACACCTATTTTAAGTCAGGCGTATTCACCTGACACCCAGGTCTAACCAACGCACAAGGCTGATGGCAACACCTATTTTAAGTCAGGCGTATTCACCTGACACCCAGGTCTAACCAATGCACAAGGCTGATGGCAACCGCCATTTTAAGTCAGGGGTATTCACTAGACACCCAGGTCTAACCAATGCACAAGGCTGATGGCAACACCTATTTTAAGTCAGGCGTATTCACCTGACACCCAGGTCTAACCAACGCACAAGGCTGATGGCAACACCTATTTTAAGTCAGGCGTATTCACCTGACACCCAGGTCTAACCAATGCACAAGGCTGATGGCAACCGCCATTTTAAGTCAGGGGTATTCACTAGACACCCAGGTCTAACCAATGCACAAGGCTGATGGCAACACCTGTTTTAAGTCAGGCTTATTCACTAGACACCCAGGTCTAACCAACGCACAAGGCTGATGGCAACCGCCATTTTAAGTCAGGGGTATTCACTAGACACCCAGGTCTAACCAACGCACAAGGCTGATGGCAACACCTGTTTTAAGTCAGGCGTATTCACTAGACACCCATGTCTAACCAACGCACAAGGCTGATGGCAACACCTATTTTAAGTCAGGCGTATTCTTATATCAAATTATGAATTCAGATTGAACCCAAAGACATTAAAAATTCATCAAAGACATTTCCCTTATACTCAAAATACTTAGACAACAAAATGAAATTCATACTTACACATTTTGCTCTCTTTCCAAAATCAATCCAACGCAAGGACGCAAAGTTGGTTGACTCAGCACAGTTGAAACCATGATTGTAGCCAGCATGGTATCCATAGGGAAATGTAATCATGAATTCACCTGTTTCTTGTGTAATCTAAAAAATACAAACACACCCAAGAGAAGAAAGTGTTGATTAAAGGTCGGGTCACACTGCAGCGATAACTAAAACGATAACGATAACAGCGCAATGAGAGCGCATTCTATTGGTTGAATTGCTCCACGCAGAATAAGCCCACACTTATTCAACCAATCGAGGGCGTGCATTTTTAACATTATCGTGTTCGTTATCGAGGCCCGTGTGACCAGGCCTTTAAAGAAGCTACATCCATCAAAAAACTGGTACAAAGATACAGCTTCAAAATAAATAGTTTGTACCTGGCATTGAGGGCTTTTATGAATTAATTCATTAATTACAACCCTCACTGTTGTTCATTCTAGCTACAAATTAGATATTTCTTTTGATACTTATTTAATAAACGACTTGTCGCTTGAATGTTGATTTATTTTGTTTAATATTTATTGTATCATCATTTTATTAATTTATCCTTTTTTTCTTTTTTTTTGGGGGGGGGGGGGGGGGGGGGTGGGTGCGGGGTCGGGGATTACTACTTCACTTTCACAAAATTGTATGAGATTTGCAATGAAGTGTTCACAACTAACAGATAGGGGTCATTCCGTGTCGAATCACCACCCCCCCCCCCCCCCCAAAAAAAAAAAAAATATAGCCTGAAAACATAATTGGGTCTCAAAATTCATAACTTCAATAAAATGTATACACTAAGCGCCTTGCGTACATTGATGGTAGATACGTGCGCAATATTAGACTTTGATATTATTACTATTAAATTGAATATTTATTAAAGGCACTGGACACTATTGGTTATTACTCAAAATAATTATTAGCATAAAACATTCCTTGGTAATAAGTAATGGCGAGCTGTGTACAACATTGTGAGAAACGGCTCCCTGTGAAGTAACATTGTTTCTGAGAAAGAAGTCAATTCCACAAATTTAATTTTGGAACCTCAGAATTAGATGGTCTTGAAATCAAGCATCTGAGAGCACATAAGTTTGTTTGACAACAGTGTTTTTTCTTTCATTGTTATCTTGCAACTTCTAATTTATGGGGCGCCGTCTGTCAATTAATTGTTTGGCACTTTTAAGGCATGTTTTTACCATGGTTTATAGCAATTAGATGTAAACCATAGAAAGTGTTGCCAAATCCTTTTTATGGTTTACATACCAGTAGTATTTGATGTGTGTAAGTTTATGGTTTACAAACCATGAACATGCAACAAACATTTGTAAATCATGGTTCATAAACCATGGAAACTTTACGCATCTTTAAAACATGGTTTATAAACCAGAAAAAATTAAGCATCAAATTCATGGTTTACAAATCATGGTTTATAAACCATGAAAATTGGGTCATCTTAAAAACATGGTTTATAAACCATAAAAATTGAAGCATGAAAATCATGGTTTACATACCATGTTTTTACAATGCCTCCGATTTCATGGTTTATAAACCATGAGTTTCACGTTTCAATTTTCATGGTTTATAAACCATGTTTTCAAGATGCCTCAACTTTCATGGTGTATAAACCATGATTTGTAAACCACGTTTTTCATGCTACGATTTTCATGGTTTATAAACCATGATTTGTAAACCATGTTTTTTAAATGCCTCAATTTTTATGGTTTATAAACCATAATTTTTAAACCATGATTTTCGTGCTCCTATTTTTATGGTTTATAAACCATGATTTTCATGCTTCAATTTTTATGGTTTATAAACCATGTTTTTAAGATGACCCAATTTTCATGGTTTATAAACCATGATTTGTACACCATGAATTTGATGCTTCATTTTTCTGGTTTATAAACCATGTTTTAAAGATGCGTAAAGTTTCCATGGTTTATGAACCATGATTTACAAGTGTTTGTTGCATGTTCATGGTTTGTAAACCATAAACTTACACACATCAAATACTACTGGTATGTAAACCATAAAAAGGATTTGGCTGACTTTCTATGGTTTACATCTAATTGCTATAAACCATGGTAAAAACATGCCTTAAAAGTGCCAAACAATTAATTGACAGACGGCGCCCCATACTAATTGAGCTCAAGTTTTCACAGGTTTCTTTTTTTGTGCATATGTCGGGATACACTAAGTGAGAAGACTGGTCTTTGACAATTACCAATAGTGTCCAGTGCCTTCAAATTGAATATTTATTAAGCCAAAGACAAACCTTATCGTATGGAATGGAGTATTTCTTGAGGATCTGTGGTGATATGAGAGTCATTTTGTGTCGAAGAAAATTGGGACAAATCTGAAAACTCTGTGGAAAAAATCCTGAAATAAGAAACAAAATTAACTTGTTACTGACAAGATTTTGAAACATTATTACATACAATATATAAACAAAAACCGAAAAGTTTATCCATTCTGTTTGGTTAAGATAAGAGGAAATCATGTGGCTTTTTGTAAACGTCCGATATAAACAAAGTGAGGAGTGTTTAAACATGTGTGTGCCATGCAAGCTTATGAGGGCACAAATTTACTCAAAATCAAATACAGGTAGGCAATGCACACGTGCATATACACAACCATTGAGCTTTGCATGCAATTTGAACCCACACAAGAGGAGCCTACGGATGTGACAGGGTTTCAACCATTTACAGAAAATTCAAAAGATTTTCTAACATTGTCAACAATTTGAGCTACTTTTTAAATTTCCTAGACACCCCTATCATCTCCTGCCATAAAGGCATCCAAATATTATACAGGGCTCATTAGGTTTGCAGTAATAAGTTTGCACTAATTTGAGTCTATTCCAGGCTGATGTTAGAAAGCAACATTTGGCTATGAACTATGTAAAATTATACATTATAAAATTCCTATACATATATTTGGTTTGCAGTAACACCACCTGTGCATCTACTTGCCAGGTAGAGTTTGTTCTTTAGAGAACTGTCTTTCTATATATTCTACTACGGCGAAGTAGATTATCGGTAGTAGGGTATAGCAAGACAGTTCTCTAAAGACCATCTCTACTTGGCAAGTAGATACACACATGGTGTTACCGAACACAAATATATATTGATACCTCACCATGCAATGCCTCAAATCATACTTGATATAAAATTGCTATTTACCAGAAGCTAGTCTTTCCAGCCTCTTTGCATGCTCTGGAGGGATTCCATACCTGAAAGAGGAACAAATCACAAAATCAAGATCAATTAAAATAATGACTGAGGACCATCATGTAAATGTCAATACACAAGATCAATCAAAATAGACCTTGATCATGCTGCCTCCATCTTGGTAATGTTCCTCATATTGAATAATAATTATGAATGCTAATAATCATTTTGCAAATAGGAACCAGACTATTTTGTTCTTCCAGCCTCGGTTTGGTAACATTGATATCAATGAAAGAAATTCATGATGGCTGCACTATGATAAAGGTCTATCATGGAAGTAGGAGACCATAATTCAAATAACAAGGAAAGGGACATCGGACTATTGGATGAGGCGTGTATGGTTTACAACAACAGAAAATAGCTTGTCCTTTCTACGTACTTCCAAGAACTCATCAAGATCTAGACTAACAAAGGCACTGGACACTATTGGTAATTACTCAAAATAAATGTTAGCTTGAAAACTTACTTGGTAATGAGCAATGGAGAGCTCTTGTTAGTATACAACATTGTGAGAAACGGCTCCCTCTGAAGTAACGTAGTTTTTAAGAAAGAAGTAATTTCTCAAAAAAATATTTAATTGAATAAGAGACCTTAGCTGCGATCTCGAATTCAAGGCATCTGAAAGCAGACCTGTGCGACAAGGGTGTTTTTTTTCATTCACATTAAACAACTTGCAGATTGGAAAATGAATCAACTCACCATGATTTGGGTGCTCCAAAATGCAGGTAATTAATGCTGTAGAGATCCATGTCTTCCGTGTGCCATGCAAACGTTGTCTTCCACATCCCAAAGTAAAGGTAAGCTGTATTGACTCCTTCTATCTTCACACCTTCAAGTACAAATCATTATCACATAAGGCACATGCAAACAGTCTGGGCTAAATTTGGGTCTATGTTACTTTTGTAGGACAAAAAACACAATGTCCACAGATTTACACTAAACTTACACAGTTTGAAGATACCTGAAAATATTACGTGCTGAGTTGCTGTGGTTTTGGGGAAATGAGTAAAACAATGTCATGACAATTGTTTTAATCATTTACAAACATATTTCTATGACATTGTTTTATTCATTTCTCAAAAACTACAGCACTTCAGTAAGTAATATTTGAAGGGAAGCTTTCCACGATCATTATCTTCAAACCCTGTAAGTTTAATGTAAATCTATGGACATTTTGAAAAAGTACCCAAATCTTTTTAAGGAACGTAACAGAATTGGTAAGAAAAAAAAATCGTGAAGATCACAGATTGAAACAAAACTTACACGATCTAATGATGATCTGATGATGATAGTAGAAAACAACCCTTGAAATATTCCTGTCTGAAATGTGGGTCTTTCCATGAAGTTGAGGAACAAAGTGTGACATACAGGCCAAAAATTCAAGTTTCTTTGATTTTGAAGAAAGACTCACATTTGGATAGCTGATTGTTTATACTTCACATAAAAAAAAATGGAAATGATAACATTGACAGCAAACAATAATTAGGCACCGAATATAGTGAAGACTAGAAGGTTCTGGATGTAACATTGAAAACTATTTTTATTTTAGTTGAAGCTATCAGAACATATAGAAAATTTATTTCATCATCGAAAGGTTATGCAGTAATTGAGGTAGGGTGAACCTTTCATAAAAAATATTAAAAAAAAGAATTTGAGACTCCCATTGCCCAAAACGGGTGAACCTTTCATAAAAAATATTAAAAAAAAGAATTTGAGACTCCCATTGCCCAAAACATTTTGTTGTCGTTTACAATCAAAGTATTTTCTTGTCTTGTTCCAACCAAACTAAAAACAAAGTTTTTATACATCATAAACATTAACACTTCTGTGTTTGATAATTTCATTTATTAATTTTCACATACAGTCGATCCATATTAAGATAGAAATTACCAGAAAATTAATTAGTTTTTTAACTGACGCAAGTATAGCATGAGTTAATGAAGAGGTTGTGGATGTAACAGGAAACTGTTTCCCATTACATCCATACCACATCATACATCATGTATAGTTTTCAGTTTTACCAGCTAAACATCAACTACCAAAAACTTTTCCCTTCAACACGAGAGGAATTATAAACTGGGAAACATTTTTTTTTTAGATATAGTATGTATATCAGTGATTCTGTGCAAAATATCTGCCAACACAACACACCTATGTTATTATCGTTAAGGAATTCACAGGGTGTGGATGTAAAACAAAACCATGTGTAGTATAAAGGCAATGATTTGTTAGACTAAGCACCCTACTACACTGTACATGTATAATTAGAAACACACTTTTTATGGGAACATTAACAAATGCAAGTACAGCGTCAGTTTATGAAGAAGGTGTGGATGTAACAGGAAACCGTTTCCCATTACATGTACATCCAAATCTAATCGTATGCAGTTTATAAGTTCCACACAGGAGACCTGCACTGCCATAAAATCATTTATTGCGATGCTGGATGCCGTGTCGGATACGGTGTCGGATGGGTTGCTGGATGCGTTGCCCAATCTGATGGTGGGTGCACTGCTGGATGCGTTGCCGACTGCATTGCTAGATGCAATGTGGATTGCAACACTGGATGAGATGCTGGAAGCAGTCGGTGTTGAGTCGGTTGGGAGGTTGTACTCCAGAACTGCATCAAGGGAAAAAAAGCATGGCTCATTAGTCAGTTGTATGTTAATTGTGCATTTTTCTATTGTTTTAATCGAACAGTCTTTTAATTGGAACAATTAATTTGTGATACATATGAAATGAATTTAATAAAACATTGGCTGAAAACATTTTTGTGATTTTTATATATAAGTTTTAGGTCCTACCTTTCGGTGGTCTGGTGAAAATGACAGACTTCTGCATTTTGTCCACATAGTCTTCATTCACACACCCACTTTCAGCAGAGACAAGGCAAGAGTGACAAAAACATGACAAGTTTCTTGTCATTACAGCTCCGTCTGGTGTGCCCTTGATGGAATGCAGCTTCCTAGTTCCTTTTAGTGTCTTCAAATCGACTTTATCGTGTCCTCGAAGATGGTCGATTTCCTCCACATAAAACACAGAGCGCTGGAAATGGAGGCATTTGCCATTCACAGGCTGCTTGGAGATCAGTTTGGAGAAGTTAAAAAGATCCTTAGCATTATTGATGATAAACTCTCCCCCAATCACGGCTTGAGATGCCTGGCGCTTGACAACAGCTGATTCGCCATCACTTGGACCCTTACCATGACGTGATCCCAAAAAATGGTAGATGATTGGTATTCCAAACGTTGCCTTGGACATTGCTACATCAAGAAAGGGCCCCTTACTCTTGTATTGACAGGAGGCACCGTCCGAAAATCTTAAAATCTGTTGTAGGGGCCCCAATTTGGAAGCCAGGTGCTTTACGGCTAGAGATGTGAAATGATGAACCGCATGATAATCGTGTTTTTTGTCGGGCGTGATGAAAACTAACAACTCTTCCATAGTGCTGACATTGCAGTGAGGGCAGTTATAATAACAAACAATGGGATGAATGGTGGCGCTGGAATGGTTCCAGTGGGCGGACTGAATTTCATCTTGACAGATGCACATGAAATTCTCTGCAAAGTCTTGCACCATCACCACAGTTCCACATGGGACTTCTCCTTCAATGAGGTTTGAAAATTGACGGTTTTGCCAAGATGCATTAAAAAGGTGCTGACTGATGGACATTACCTCCTTTTCCAATTCTATGAGGCATTCTGAGACAGTTCCTGACTCTTTAACAAGTTCCTGCTTGACAGTATCCTTACCATTTACTTCTATGGAGATTTTTTTCCACATACGCCATGAAATTACTTTGCTTTCATGATTTTGGATTACATTTTCTAGATGTAAATCTAAGTTGTTGACTCCACACTTGGTACATTTTCTTTCAATGCATTCTCTTTTGTTGTACTTTTTGTTGTTCTCTTTTGCACACATGGTTTGACGGGAAACCCCATAGACTCCTTGGAATGGTGATTTCAGCTGGTGAACATTACAAATTTTATTCAAAGCAGCAACTTTAAGCTCAATGTTGGAACAGTATTCGCACAAACATCCACGAAATTTGATAGCACCAACAGGTTTTATGTGCTTGGGTTGCAGGGCAAAGAATTTCTTTAAACCGATTTTCAGGGAAGGATGCATCTCCTTAAAATCTTCGAAGAGTAATGCAATGGGTCTTTGTAGAAACCCGGTTTTCTTCAGTGTTTTCTTTGATATCAGTTTCTTGTCTGGTAGTACAACCGCACATTGTTCATAGAACTTGATCACATGGTTCTTGGTTGTTTCACTGACTGCTCCTTTACTTGCTTTTCTTGTTGTGGAGAGGGTTAAGGTTCTCGATGAAACATTGAAATGCCTGCAGACCTTACGCTGAAACCTTGTATTTCTTCATCACTGCCAGGGACTGTATGAGGAGACGTTTCTTCACGGAATCTTCTTTCATCCTACTGGTTTTCATTGACCGTAGCTGATCGGTGAGAGAGCTGGAAATAACTTTCTGCATTTTATTGTCTCCACCTTCAAAACCCAAGCTTTTCAGTGCTGCCTTCTTTTTGGGGCTTGCCTTTTCTAGAATGTCAACAATTGTACCAGCAAATTTTGTTGGAGACTTTGGTAGGCCTTTTAAGGCTCTTGATCTGGACTTTCGCTTGGCTGCATGGGTCCTCTCATCTTCAAAATTTTGTCCGATTTGTAACTCAGCTTCTTCTTCTAATTGTTTTTGTCTTTCCTCTAATTGCCTTTGCTCTCTTCTCTTCTAATCTTTTATCATCTGCTCTTGTAGTTATAGACCTTTTCCCCCTTGGTGCATTTGTTGATGATTCTTGGGATCTTAGTTTTCTTTCCTTGTCCTTCTGCCTTTTTTTCCTCATCCTTAGTTTGCTCTGATTGTTAAAATGAACCCTTTGATCTTCATTTAGATTGGCCCTGTAGAGTCTTGATTTAAGGGCATCTTTTTGGCAAAATTGGTGGTACATATCAGGGTTATTTTTTAAACGTTCCCTGAACTTGTAACTTTTCATTGCAGATTTTGAAGGTGGGACCCTTGGCAGTGAGACAGATTTGTTTTGCTGGCGAGGCGAAATGCGTAACCTCAGTGGTGGAGGCATCTTGCTGTTACAAATAAAGAAAACAATAAATGTAGAAACTTATCAACAGTTTTTATACGTCCACTGTCTGACTGTACTACTTTTCTCCCCCAGTCCGAGTTTTTTACAACGCATTTTTTACATTTTGACATTATTTGGCGTATTTGGGGTCAAAGTGAATGCTCACATGTTTCGGAACTGGGCGTTCGGAAAATCATAGCAAATTTGCCTGGGGCGCTAGTAGGACCAATAATGTAAAGAGTACAGCTTATCAATTACTGTATGGGTGTACCACTAACTTTAACTATTACTATACAATTTACAAATTAAATGCCCTACAAAAAGTACAAGATTCACAACTCTAGTCTATGGTGTAGTTCTTGAGATATGATCCAACTTCCGGGAAGTAAAGGTCAATACACCTGTACTGGGTCACGGTAAATCAAGTTCGATTTTGAATGCCTAAAGAGTCTAAAACCGAAAAAGATTGAAAATCGGTTGTGTAGTTCTTAAGATATGGTCCCACTTCCGGTTGACCCGGAAGAAAAGGTCAACATGGGGGTCATGGTTTTCAAAGTTAATATTTAATGTCTAAGTAGTCTACAACTGAAAAAAGTTTGAAAATAGGTTGCGTAGTTCTTGAGATATGGTCCCACTTCCGGTTTACCCAGAAGAAGAGGTCAAAATGGGGTCACGAATTTTCCTCAACAAAATTTAATGCCTAAGCAGTCTTTAACTGAAGAAAAAAAGTAAATCGGTTGTGTAACTCTTGAGATATGGTCCCACTTCCGGTTAACCCGGAAGTAGAGGTCAAATCGGGGTCACGGTTACCCAATGCAAATCTATCATGCCTAAGGAGTATATTACTGAAAAAAACTTTGAATTCGGCCGTTCACTTCTTGAGATATAGTGCTGCAAAGAAAAACTCATTAAAGCTTCTAATTATCATAAATTATCACGTGATGACGTCACAGTTTTAAAATTGTGTTTTTCGTACTAACAAATTTCATAAGGTACACGATGGTGTGTAACTTACCCCAATCCAATGTCTTTTACAAAAAAACCTATTAGAACGTACATTCGTTTTAACGAATACACTGAACCATCGTAGGATTCCAATGTATGCCTATTGGTTGTGTACAAATCCAATGGAGTATGTCCAGAACACGGTTAGAAAAAAAAAGAATACAATGGTCTAACATCAGGACAGCGTGGTAGACTCCCCTCAAGTAAGTCCTCAATGCAAACAGGTCCACACTGTATTGCACCCACCCATAGAGAAAGTGTACAGCCACATGAAAGCGACTGCACCCAGTTTAGTGACTACATCCAGCAGTACGTTGTACCCATGACGGCAAGATTTTAATTTATTCGTTAATGATAGACGTCCCTTGATTGGTTTTAATGGACGGAAACCATTATTTTTAGAATCAGTATATTTTTTGACACAAAATATCAAATTTAGAACACAAAAAGATAAATGTTTCTGAAGTTATTTAGTTTTTGACCATTTAAATGTTGACATTTGAAGAGCCATTGTGTTTGTGCACAGACACAAAACGTGCAATACATGACGTCATGGTGACGTCGTCCGGATTTTAAGGCCATGGAATAGTTATACAGTACCCACAAAGTACAAAATTGAAAAAAAAATTGCGATCGGACGAATAGTTTGTGACATATGGCAGTCTAAAGATTGGCTAATTAAATATTCATGTCGTTATAACTTAGTTAATTAATTATTTAATTTATGCAAATTACATTTAACTGAAACTTCAAGACCTAAGCTTTAATATGATATAGGGTCTGACTCTTTTATACTAAGCCAAGTATGATTTTTGGCTATAACAAAATGCCCTGGTTAAACCTATGGGCTTTTGACGGATACAAATAATAATAATAATAATAATAATAATAATAATAATAATAATAATAATAATAACAAATAAAAATCTTGACGATTTCAATAGCTGTTCCGACCACTACGTCGGAACAGCTAATAACAATAACAATGAACAATAACAATAACAATAACAACAATAATAATAATATTTCATTCTTATATAGCGCATTACATCAACAAAAAACAATACACTTTAAATAATTATTAAAAAAAACTGGTAATCAATTAAAATAATGATGATTGTGATTGAATGATTTAAAAGGAAAAAAAAGGAAAAAAACATAGAGTGAAAAAGAATAGCTCAAAAATCCATAAATTAAAAGACCATAAATTAAAAGACCTCTATAAAATACATCTACTTTAGGCTCACCTGAGGTACGTAGGAGATGCTGGTACGACTGTGTCACATAAAGAAATTTTCAGCTAAAATCTGAACCGATGTCGAAACAACAACAAACAAATTTCTGTTGTGTTTCGATCCTCGTGGAGCGCATTATTGGATTTTGCACAATCTGCCGACTGCGCTCTGATGATCAAGCAGCTCCTTAGCAAATTGTGCGCAATCTGAAGATTGTGCAAATCCAAGAATAAGCTCCATGAGGATCGACGCACAACAGAATTCCCCGGAAATTTGTTTGTTGTTGTTTCGACATCGGTTCAGATTTTAGCCGAAAATTTCTTTATGTGACACAGTCGTACCACCATATTAATCGGAAACATTTCCTGCGTACCCCAAGTGCGTTTATATAATTAGAGCAGTTCTGTGTGTTTTGTGTGTACATTGGTCATGATGAATCATGTTGGTCTAATTCTACCTCCATCCATTCCATGGTCAATCTAAAATGTGAAAAAATGCATTGTTGGGTCCATCCAGTAAATCAAACTAAATTCCAGCCCATCGTTAACAAGAACACAAACAAAAACTAACAAAAGTCAAGAAACGTGTGTTACCTGGTGTATTTCGGCTACGTATTAGTAGATTAACTTGGGGTTTGCAGCATCATGCAACAGCCCTTCCACCAAGTGCAGACGACCTGACGACGAAAAAGCGTTTTCGAAATCTTTCCCTCGAAAATCAACACTCGGAACTGTGTGTGTTTTCCATGTGTTTTCGTAGTGTGGTGCCTGCTTTCTGTACGCGCGTGACCGTCCTTGTATCGAGACGAAGAACACGACACTCCACAGTCGAAACGATTTATACAATGGTACTTTTATGAATCGCTAAAACAATTATATTGGATTTTTGTACTAATAAACCGCCGAAAAATATGACAAACATAAACGGATAAAGGCTGCTTAATGTGTGAACATTTAACTCTTCAAATGTATAACTCTTCAAATTAATATTGCAATTTCGTTCGGTTAACTCCCATAATGCACCCCTTAAAAGATAATGGTGCGGTCTCATAGCTTTGGCTCTGGGGACGTAACTTGGAAGCCGTCAGCATGTTGACCAGTAGATTAATTGAGAAATGATTTTGACATGAAAACATACGATTAAAACATCGACTAATCTTTATAATAATGTGTTTATGTTCGTTTACATAATTGATGACAGACAATAACAAATATGAAATGTTATCAAATATTTTTCTATTTTAAAACCACATGGGACGTAACAATCGTTTCGGACGTATCGTCTGGAAGCCAATCATTACAGACGTTTATTTTCACAAATAACAATGTTGGATGTGTATGTGAGCAACGGGATTTCCCAGAAGATCGCCAGGGGTTATGGAATACTCAATTTTTGTTTAGGGGACTTTTTGTTATTATTTAGCGAACACCGGAAGGGTCGGACGTAACAAGAAGTTTGCAGAAGCCAAGTAGGCTTTCAGTAACAAGAACCATTCAAACTTTATGTTCGAAATTAAACTGCAGATTTCCGATCCACAGTAAGATGCACAAGCTTTAAGTTGATGAATTGATACAATAACATTTTAAAAAGTCGTTTCATAGAGGTTGATTTTTATCTCCCGTTACGGACGTAACAGGTACGTTTCTGGTGGAAACCATGTGATCTGTCCAGAACTATAAACTTAATGGGCCACGCCCTTCATAAACTTTTCTAATCTCGGATTTTTTTTTTTTTAATTAAAAAGATCGTTGATTTAGCAGTATGATTATATAGGAAAAACAAAATTAATCATTTATAAAAGATAGTAGTTTTTCTGTAATAAAACTTCAAAACTCTTGTCACAATTTATTACACTTTTTGTCGTCAGAAACCACAAAATAACACATTTTTTCCCCAAAATGTGTGAACTCAGTTTCATTTAAAAAATATTTAAATACACCTACATATATGATCTTTCTTTTGTGGGAAGGAAAATACTTCAATAATTGAACATCATTGTGAATTGGAGGTTTGTTTTATGAAATATGGAATAACAACAGGTGTTGCTCAACTTCGTGGAAAGACCCATGTCATATTTGATGAGAAATGTATAATCTAACTGCGCATTTGGAGTTTATCGCTCAGTGAGCGTTTTATTTATTTTTATTTTGGCATCAATGCAATGCAAAATTTTTAATCCATTTTTCACTATTCTCTCGTGACACAGATGGTCAATCGATTTCAAACTTCTTGAGGTTTGTCAGTTTATGTATATATTATATGGTGCAATACATTTAAAGTGCTTATAATTGCCAGAAACTGTTTTGTTAGCAAAACCAATTCTGTAATGTTCCTTGAAGGTCCAAGTTTTGAAATTTAAATTCAAAATGAGTTGAATTCCGTATACATAGACGTCAGGACGTATTGAACCAATCATAAGTTAGGACGGGTCACCTGCCTAATTTGAGATGGGACTAATCCTAGCGTTTCGTAAAATCGGCATCAGTGCCTTTAAAGGGTCTATGTACTTTTTTCAAAGATTTAACACAACGATTTAACAAGACAGATTAACATTAAATTTGCACAGTTTGAAGATAATGATAGTAGAAAGGTTCCCTTAACATATTACAGTCGACTCCCGTTATTACGAGCTCGCATGTTACGAGGTTCCGGTTACTACAAGGTTTTTTGCCGGTCCCCAACTGCCCCACGCGTGTTTCAATGCATTAAAATATTGATTATACGAGCACGGTAGTAGCGAGAACACAGTTATAACGAGGCAAGTTTGGGCTACCCATTACGAGCCAAACATTGTTAAAAACCCTTTTATAACGAGTACAATTCAAAAACCAACAAAGGAAATACCCGTACAGCCTGTCAGGTCGTTATTTGTGGCTTTTAAGACATACAATAGAGGTGCAAGTGGTCGCTACGCTAGCAATACTAATCCGAAACCGGGAGTCACGAGTCAGCAAGCAAGGTTGTTAATTCCAGACAATGGTGGGATTGGGAGGTTTGCATGGTTCAATTAATGGAGAAATCTTTAGAAAAGATACTGATCCACCGAGTTTATAAGCGCATTATGCATTTTCAGAAGAAAAAAAAACACCCGCAACTTACAAGCAAAACTAGTTGGGTGATCAATATTATTGAATGCAAAAGCAAGATTTTACCTGGTATCCCTCATTGGCAATGAACCATCTAACATGACACAGGTGTTTACCAATGAAAATCAAGATTCTATTTTGTGTTAACTGCTTGCTGCGACTAGGTGTATGCACGTGCACACACATGCATGAGCAATATAAAAAAAACACGGAACAGCAAGATCTTCCCTGGCATCTCGCGTTAGCAATGAACCATCCATTATTACACTAGTGGTTACCAATGAAAATCCAGCTTTTATTTTATTGACTGCTACGGCCGAAGTTTTTCACAGCGTGTGCAATATGATTGCAGCAGCAAGATTTGCCCTGGTATCTCGCAGTAGCAATGAATCATCCAGCATTATACAGGTGGTTACCGATGAAAATCAAGACTCTTTTGTTGCTGCATTGGCAATAAAACGCCAGGTGATAGTCACCGGACTATCACACGGCAAACGATGCACTATCACACTGCAAACGATGCACTATCACACGGCCGCCGTCTAGTACAACTAAGACATATCGTGTGACGCACTCTAAATCAATGAAAAAGGCACAATTTTTGTAAGGGGTGTTATAATATAAAACATTGTGAGTACCCAAATCCTTTAAAACAAGAAATTGCCTTGTTTACCTTGCTCCTCTTCAATGACATCAAGCAGTGTGTTGAGTTTATTGACGTTCCATATGTTACAGCCTTTGCTATACAGTGAGCCAGATATATCAGCACCATAGATTGGTGGGTTGTAGGTAATGTTCTTCCAGTACTTCCTCTCCAGATCATCATAATCAAAGTGTGGAGGTGTCGCATATCTGCAAAAAAGGAACATAATAGGGTTGATTGCGTAACGCAGTTAACAGATTTAACACCGAGAAATATACATAGTCATGTTACAGTTGGGGCTAAGCAAGTGTGATTGTCAGGGTGCATTCAGACGTGTTTCCATTGTTCTCTTCAACCAACTAAAGCAAGGCATCTCGGGGTAAGGGTGCTTGTCTTTCTGGGAACCGTCATTGAATATTCTGCCACCAAGGAGTTAAGGTAGATGTAGTTTCGCAAAATTCCCTCCCTCCCTCCCTCCCTGGGGTTTAATGGAAGGGTCAGGGTATTACGTCGATGGGATATGGAGTTGACTAATAATCTTACAACTTACACTTCACTAAATTAAAGCGGTAAGTTTAGGTTTTTCCTGTAAAAAATAAGCCAATAGGCATGGAAGCTTGTGAGGAAAGTGGTAAATTGATTTATGTGAATTGATATATACAAATATGGTGGTAATAAAATGATGTGATTGGATAATAAAGAAGTAAATTAAATTGGTACCTTCTTGGCAACTCGCTGGAAGTGGGAACGTCATTGACCCGGAATTTCTCCAGTCAATGAGTGCATTTACATAATAATTGTAAATGATCTGGTACCTTCTTTAGCAAATCGCTGAGAAGTGGGAACCTTTTGGATTGGTCGCAAAGTGTATTTATAATTGGAATTGGTATACTTCTCTATGAGTGGATATCACTGGATGGAATTAAATAAAGGGAAATCCCTTATTATTAATTGGCGCTTTACCACTGAATTCAGAGTATGGAATAAATTAACTCCTGGCAGAGTTCACTACAACAACAAATCCTTGTGTCTGTGTATTTATCAGGTGGTAATGTGTAATTAAGATACATTCATAAATACCCCAGACAGTTTCACTACTCCTATTGGTGGCAAGCACGTCACGTGGGGAGGGGGTTTGCATATCCGAAAACTGTCTCAGTCATAAAAATGCAACACCTGTACAGAGCTCAAGGACGCTGGAAAACATATGTTTTTACAGAGTGTCCTACTTTATTACGCCTTTTAACCAAAATGGCATTTATGAACGAGAAGTAGAGTAGTGAATTGTTCTTAAAGTGCGGTTTAAAACATTGCAGGGTCCACGACCCTACTGGTTTTAACCAACCATTTAAGAACTCGTCGCTACCCTTTTATTTCCTTATTGATAACATACATGTAGTATGATAATCTTTGTTTATCTTAGTTTATTTTCTATCATTATACAAGTTTTGCCTTTTTAAAACTTGTCACTGGGGGCACTTTTTTTAAAATGTATAATGACATCATCAAATCCGCATCACCTGTACTTAAGCAGCATCAGAGGCCTCTGTGCATTTTCCTGAAGTAAGGAACGAATAACTTTCCTCAAAGGGTGGTGCAAATCTTATCTAAAGTTGATTCTCCTGACGATGACTACAGCAAGCTAGTCGAAACGTTGAGACTAATTCAAGAACTGACTTTGCGATAGTGCAGTTAATTATGATCCCATAAGCTAAAGTAGTAGTCCCAGCCAATTTCCTATACCTTCCACCCGGGTTAAAAAGCAGGACAATTCTTTTTTTTTTAAATGAGAAGTCTGCCGAACATAAATCTTCTTTGCGGTAGTAGAATAAAGAAAGACATTTCTCTAAAGAACAAACTCTACCTGGCAAGTAGATACACACAGAGCTACCACAAACCAAATATATATTGATTCATATTGTGAATACCTGCTACTGTTTGCCAGTTTCTTGAACTCCTGGTAAGAAAGAGGCTTCTTCTGTATGTTGTACTGGGTATACAGTCCCTGATGACCCATAACTTCTTGTTGAATGGGTGCTGGAATCGTCTTGCTATCTATGTCGTCATAGTCATAAGCGGCCACAAAGTCCTTTGGTGGGATGATCTATAAATAAAAACTTAAATATTAGTCTTATAATTTTGGGTTGATCGAAGAAAAATTGACTAGAGCGCGATTCAAACTGACGTGCCGGCGCTCTATGCCCCATAACTTCTTGTTGAATGGGTGCTGGAATCGTCTTCCTATCTATGTCGTCATAGTCATAAGCGGCCACAAAGTCCTTTGGTGGGATGATCTCTACAAATAAAAACGTAAATGTTAGTCTTATAATTTGGGGTTGAACCCAAAAAATTGACTAAAGCAGGATTTGAACCAACGTGCCGGCGCTCTACCAATTGAGCTTTCTAGGTTGGCGATCTCCTATTGTCAATAACTTTGTTCAGAGGTGCCAGTCATCGAGATAGAAAAAATTCAACTGTTATTAACTGCCTGGTACTTTTGTAGCCAGGGATCACACCCAAGTTTACGATTCAACCTATAAAGTGGCTTGCCCTTGGTGGACTTCCAATAAAGTTGATTTACACAGTATTTGCCCCCCACTAAAATTAGTCTAGCTACAACCCTGACCTTAGCAATGCCAGCCTTGTGTGCTCCCATTGACTCCATATGAGTGACGTAAGCCGGAAAATCCTTCATCTCCTCCAAGGTTGGTCTGAACACCATTATCTTTGGTGATGAGGAATGATTAGGGGGACTCATGATGGCTGATTCTGAAACAAACACAAATCACATTCATATAATAGATTTTTAATTTGCATTGGGGATAAAGAATACTAGTTTTGGATTTTTCCCATACACCGGTGCGTGTTAGCACTGTACTCAGTACTTTCCCAAGTCCTGTGAAAAAATATCACAGGCATAATAACTCGGTTGGGATTCGTACCCACGACCCTTGCAATTCAAGAGCAGTGGGTCAAATTCATAAGAACTAGCAATTGCTCATTAGAACAGGCACCGAGCAAAAGCAAAAGTTCATCAGCAGGAGCTGAAGCAAGGCAAATGATTAAAAATGTATAAAAAACCTTTTGCTTTGACTAATTGCTTTTTCTCAAGCTAGCCCAGCAATTGCTTGGAGGTTCTTAATAAACAGACCTACCAAGTCTCACGCATTAGGCGTGAGACTCACGCATTTGGGCTCTGTCTCACGCTCACACGCACAGCAACCATTTTCTCACGCATTGGGGCCAGACCGGGAAAAAAATAAAAATTAACGACTATGCATTGCCAAATCGTGCTTGTGTGTACAAAAAAAGCAATCTACAATGTTTGCACAATCTTCAGATTGCACGCAGTTTATCAGAATCATCAGGTTGAGCTGCTGTACAAACAGGGGGCAAATTTGCAGATTGCGCACGCTTTTGCTCTCCCAGCAGGTTCAGCTAAAATTGGTGGTGAGCTTTGAAAAATCTCACCCATAAATGGCCTCTGGACTTGGCATCTCTGAATAAAGCGCTATTCACGTGCGATGAAGCATGCGTTAATGAGGAGCTTAAGTGAAGCAGTTTTGTAAAGGCTGCATCTATAGAGTTGTGATCAAAAGTTTGTCAAATGTGATACAAGAGAGTGCACTTTGGTCCAAAATCATCCTGTGCTATAAGACAAATTTCAACTACCGTAATTTTCGGATTATAAACCGCGCGGCGTATAAACCGCACTTCCTCAAAATATACAAAAAAATATTTAGATGTCGGCAGATATGCCGCGCGGCGTATAAACCACGATCAAAATAAAAAAAACATGAAAAAACTAACCTCAAAACACGGAAGTGAAGTACGCAAACCTGCCGCGTTACGGGTGATTTTTTTTATCTCACACTATCAGTCCTGAGTTATATTTTTTGTCCATCAACAACCCTTTTCAAGAATTTGAGATTTGATGATCGGTTGTGTTGGCCATGTTTTGTTAACTTCATTGGCAACAAACTCTCCGTGAATCAAAGATCGGTCGACAACGCACACCGAGAAATAGTTGAACTTTGCCCTGCATCGCATCGCCCTCTGTTGACAAAAGTTGTTCACGTTTGATTAGACTGGGCCCCGAGCCTCAAAGCGTGGGTCAGACGTTCAAGCTCCCCGTTGTACAATGGGCAGCCGCTCTACTCGATCCGTCCGAAGTCTAGCCAATATTTTATGAATGGAACTATCACCGGGCAATCAACAACGGCCAATCATCAAACGGCCAATCACCGCATGCGTGAACACTTAGGGGCCGTGCTTGTAATTGAAATGATCTATTATAGGATAGCATTCTTTTTGTAAGCTGGCAGCACCCCCTTTGCGGGACCACATAATTGTTTGTGTTGGATAATTATGGATGAAAGTTACAACTGAAAATACGTTTATTATTTGTTTAAATAGAAAATAGACAAAACCAAAACCAAACGGTCCTTTTCAGGGCTACCACAACACAAACGAGAGTATTGTATATGACTGTTGTTTCTGTTTACAATGTATATAGGAACATTTTTTAAACATGCAAAATTCCTTTATAAAATAATTATAAAAGAAATAACAATGTGGACGGCTAAAGTTTTTCCCTCACCTTTATCGTATAGCGGTAGTAATGAAACAAAATGCGCTACCTTATTGTTTGCGTAATCACAAGGACAGGGGATTCACTTTTATTAAACATCGGAGTAGACGGGAAATAAGGTTGAAATGGGTCTTTCAATAAGGGAATTAAAGTAGGGTGGTTGGCCGGTGTTTCTCCCTCCCTTTTATTGTAGTCCCACAACGAGGATCCACACAACAGATTATTGCAACGACGGACGGGCGGACGGACGTAGCGTGTGTGTATGTAGTAATGTATCATGCAGCGTGCACATTAAGCACATGTACACACATGCGAGTTCGTAAAGCTAGCAATCTGTTAATTGCGCTGCTCAATCTCGAGATTGCACAACAGATGTTGGTGGCACCGTATTGAGCGATGTTCGCCGACGGGTTGCGCTACGCCCTCGCATTTGCGCCACCTGGAAATAAAATTCCCAATGTTACTGGACTCAACAATCAGGGCAGGTTGAAAACGTTTTGTTTGATCCCCCGGAGCGGCATAGTTCTTTGCGTACGTCCATTCACCATTCTGCTGTTGCGGTGTGCGTGGTTGAGCTGAAGAAACCGCTGGCTGACACGAGTGTAGCCTGGATGTCTGACGTCAGTATATAAAGATCGTGGGAAAAATAGACAGGGGACGAGTCTATTTCGCTGAGACACGAGTATAGCTTGAATGTCTGACGTCAGCATGTAGAGATCGCTAGGATAAATAGACGGGCACCAGTCTAGTCTAACCCGAGTTGCGCTGAGAGGGGGAGCTAGCTAGCTGAGGGCGGTTGATAAACGTTTTACATGGTTTTACAAAGGAAACATGGAATACAATTGTGGTGGGATTTTCAACAGGTTTTTGTCATCACACAGGCAGGTTTTTGTTCTCGTTTAAGAAAAAAAAACACATTATTTAGAATATTTTACAAACGATCTTTCTTTTTAAAAATGCCGTTTTTTCTCTTAAATATTTATACGTCGGCTTACAAGCCGCCCGGAGAATAAACCGCAGGAGTTCAAAAAAATGTCAAAATCAACATATAAACCGCGGTTTATAATCCGAAAATTACGGTACCGAGTAGCAGGGAAATAGAAGGCACTTCAGGGTGCCAAGCAACAACTAATACAAACACCGGGAAAACATGGATTACAAAAAAAATGTTGAAGAAGGTTGCCAACATGAAAGTAGTAGTACAAAGTTGAATTCATTAGAAATGATTTGATCAAGTATTGTTGGTTTTGCCATTCTATCTTACTGGATATTTAAGTCCCATCCAACATATTCAGTAAAATCTGTATTCCACAGAAATAAAAAGCAGTCGCATCACTTAACAAGTTGAGTAACTATAAATCACCATGGGATTTCAAATAACATGTTTGTGTACATATACCATTCTTTAAACAAAAACACGGATGCCGGAGATCTGCCCATTTTTTCATAAATGAATATTAAACTTTGTTGAGATTCCTTTCCTGTTTTCAATGTCTTTTGGAAAAGTGTCCAAACATAACCCTTATAATTCTGTGTGTGTGTGTGCGTGTGTGTGTGTGTGTGTGTGTGTGTGTGGGGGGGGGGGGGGTGTGGTGGTGGTTGACCCAAAAATGCAAAGAAATCAGCCACATTAGTTGTCAAAGTATTTAGTTTATATATTTTTAAGTCTTATCACTTCAAATGAAGCAACAGGTCTCAACGTTTGATGATTTTTTTTATCATTACGTGCATTGTTTTAAAAAAACGGTTTCCGTCACATAGAGCAAAAATAAGAAAAAGTTATGGCTGCGTAGTATGAACGTGGCAACAGGCACTCAAAAAAGAAGGCGATTAAACGAATTAATTTAAAATACAGGGGATTGGATATTTTGTTCTCAATTAATTCTTGGTGTGTTCACCTTAGGCCGATGAAATCTTCTCTCAAATCCTCTCTGTAAACTGTAAATTCACGAACAAGCAAGAGGTCAAGCTACCCAGAAGGATCTTGCAACACACCAAGCAATTGCTGAGTAACACAAGCTAAAGGTTGTGGTTATGTATGCGTATTTAGGCAATTGCTAAATAAGGTGGCATTTGCTTGCAAAAAACAAGCTTTTGCTTGCTAGCAGCTGCTTATTTTGATGTATGAAGATGTAAGCAAAAGCCTAGAAAAAGCAATTACTACTTTTTATGAATTCGGCCCAGTGTCTTATCAACTAGACTACCGAGGTTGCCTGGACTACCAAGGCTGCCTGGACTACCAAGGCTGCCTGGTAGCTATAGGCAGTGCGAATCCTGTGTTTTGGCAGCGGGTACCGCAACGATATAAAACAACATTCAGTACAAACAGTAGTGTTCCAAATGAGGAACAGGGGTCATTCCATGTCAATTCAACACGCCTTTGGATCTGACCCTCACGGATTTAAATGAAATTCGGTGTGCTGATAAGCCCCCAAATCCCAAATGTTATGTTACGCGGATCATTATTTTGGGAGATACGGCTTAAAGGGAAGGTACACTTTTGGTAATTGTCAAAGACCAGTCTTCTCACTTGGTGTGTCCCAACATAAACATAAAATAACAAACCTGTGAAAATTTGAGCTAAATTGGTCATCGAAGTTGCGAGTTAATGATGAGAGAAAAAACAGCCTTGTCGGACGAATTTGTGTGCTTTCAGATAGAAATAAAAGACTTCTGGCTAGAAGTCTTTTATTATTTTAGTGAAAAATTACCTCTTTCTTAAAATCTATGCTACTTCAGAGGGAGCTATTTCTGACTATGTTTTATACTATCCACAGCTCTCAGGGGTTGCCCTTAACTTTTTTTTCAACTGGCCAGCAGGACCAGTTGGCTAAATTTTTCACTGGTCCGCCAGGTTTTTGACTGGTCCGTCAATTTTTTATTTTATTTTTTTAAACTAATAGTATACTGTTGTATACCAACTGCACGATTTCCGATCGTCGCTATTTTTCAAAATTCAACAACATGAATTGCAACGTCAACTTAACTGCACTAGAGAAGCCATGTTTTATTTATGTGTACCAAGTTATTGTGTTCGTAAGGGGGCTCATTAATTTGAGAGTATTTCCTTTAAAAATGAAATAACAATAATGTTATTAAAATTAATTTAAAAACAGGTCAAATTATTTGTCAGAGCAAAATGATCTTTATTTAAGTAGTTTTCTTTTTAGTCCACGGTTTATTGTAAGCACTCGACATAAAAGTATTCCTAAGTAAGAAGAACTTTTTTATGAACAAAAAAAATAGTGTTTTTACTATAAAAAACACCCCAAAAAACACTTTAAAACCGACTGCTAAATTTAATATGATCTTTAGGTACTTTTTTTAGTCCACGGTTTATTGTGAGCACTCGACATCAAAGTATTCCTAGTAAGAAACACACTTTAAAACCGACTGTTAAAATATCATTAACTTTTTATGTATTGCCTTCAAATCTACGGTGGGGGAGGGTTACGTGCGATCGCTCAAGTTATTTTATCATGTATAAACATTGCTTATTATTTTATCATGTATAAACATTGCTTATTATTTTAGTTTTAATAAATATTCATAAACATAATACATCGTACCGAAGTTCCCAAAATCTTCCCACTTTCGTCCAGAAAAACCCCCAACAAAAAGTAGACATCAAAATAGTTGCAACATCCATGAAGAAGCGTATGAGTTTTACGGTATTTTTTTTCAATTATGTGTATGGAATGGTCGGTGCCGGCGTCTGTTTTGTAAAAAAAAATTCATTTAAAAAACGTTTTTAAAAGCAGCAAAAACAACTGCGCCTTTGTTTAACACATGATTGCCTTCTAGAACCCAAGTGTTTCTTGAAATCAACCCGCAAAAAAAACCAAACAACCGCGCATTATATGTGACCAATAAAACCACGGAACAATGGGTCGTATGAATAAAAAGTAGTACTTACTTTTACTTGAAAATTTCAAGTATTTACTACCATCCATATGAATAAAAGGAAGTAAAAACTGTTACTTAAAAGTATTTACTAAAATGCTAAAAGTATCTACTTTTACCAAAAAGTAAATTCTTTTAATTTTAGCACTTACTTACTTCCATATGAATAAAACGGAGAATATACTACAAAATGCAAGTAAATACTAGTGATTTTTCAAGGTAGCTCCAGAGCTACCTTGGGCACAGAAGTAAAAGGCTCGTCCGAAGAAATGACAGTGTTTATGAATGTTCCTCACAGGATAAATGTTTTAGTCCAAAGGAAAGACATCACTGAAATATTAAATAGACACATACACAGTGTTTCACAACAGAAACAATACACACAAACTCAAACTGCTTTTAATCAAACTTGTTAAATATATATGCTGAGGATAAAATAAAACCGTTTGTAAAAGAAAACGTTTTGTATCATTACAGTAAGCTTTTTAAAAAGATATAAAGAATTTTTTCAACTCAGAAATGAATGCCTCGATCATTAAGGCGTATTGTTCATAAAATCAGAAGAAGTAATTTTTTAAACAATTAAATGCATTTCAATAGAGTGTTGTTCGTGTTATTCAAACTTTTAAGTTTAAGTTAAATAGCTATGCTCATATCCAGCTCTCATGTTCTCTATACAGCGCTGTCATGCTCCACTCCAAGTTTCAAAAGCTTAACAAAAACGTTTTTATTCTGTGTGTCCAGATGAGTCGTCTTCATCAAAATGTTGTCAGAATGAAAAACCTCATGGCTGACTTGAAGATTTCTATGTTTCTGTTAAATCAAATGCTGCTTTGGCTGTGTGTGTGAGCGCGTACGTAGACGTGAATGGGAGTTGTAATATAAAGGAAACCTTTTGTTAAGAGCCATTCAGCCATGGTATATCAGAAGTATTTACTCCAAAGCATTAAGTAAATACTTTGCAGTAAAAGAATAGGTTTATTCATACGGAATTTAGAAGATGCTTTTACTGAATGCTTCTACTTGGAAGTTTATGCTTTTACTTTTTGCTAGTACTTGTCAGTAAATACTACTTTTTATTCATACAACCCAATAAACTAGATCGTCCCGTCCACCAATCACCCGCAAAAAAAAAAAGCCCCAAGTAACAACTAAACACAATTAACTAAACACAATTAACTACTCCTTTTTGCTCATCCAGAGCATTCCAGAGTATCCTGACTTGGTAACTTTTGTTGAATGAAGCCTCACCGTCTCGCTCGTCTTTCGAAAACACGCTAGACTCTTTTTCCCACACGGAAATCTAGTCCATTGACGACCATGCATGCTGCTGACAGAATGTGTTTTGCTTTGTGGTCTTTTGTCAAGGCGATTGAAGCTAATTTTGTAAGCTATCGCGTACTTTCACCAATAGAGGGCGTCTTTTCCCACGCTATCAAATATCCTGAAACGCCCTCTAGCGTTCAATATTTCTTACACTTTTTGACTTTTTGCCACACGTGAAGACTACAAGCCTTTGCGTTGCACGATGGGATTTTGCGCTGTGTATGCGTGATCGTGGGAAGTTTGCCAGCGTTCAGCGGCACTTCGAGTGATTTTTTTTACGTTTTATCCAAACCTTAAGTGAATGTTTTTACGTTTTATTCGAGCCTGAAAATAGTTTTAAGAATAGTCATAGTTCTGTAGTACCACTGCCGATATTACTGACTGGTCAGCCGGACCAGTTGGCAAGGGGTTTCAGGTGGTCCGCCGTGATTTCTACTGGCATTTGGCCAACGGACCAGCGTTAAGGTCGAACGCTGGCTCTCCAATGCTCGTTACCAAGTCAGATTTTAAGTTAATTTTTGTTTTGAGTTATTACCAAACGTGTACCTTCCCTTTAACAATTTTTGACTAATTAGCATGACCTGCTATGTTTGGACAATCATATCTCCAAAAGTAAAGCAACGTCTACAGAGATAACATTTATTTTGAAGCTCTTGACATGGCCCACTTTTGATAACATAAAATCAGAAAAATTCCTCGTACCACCGAAAAAATATGCAAAAATTTAACCTTTGACTTGATTTGCAAAAATGAGTATTTTTCAAAATGCGTAATTTTTTTTCTTTCTGCTACATTAAGCACGAAAATGTGTTTA
This sequence comes from Asterias amurensis, assembly GCF_032118995.1. Lineage (NCBI taxonomy): Eukaryota > Metazoa > Echinodermata > Asteroidea > Forcipulatida > Asteriidae > Asterias > Asterias amurensis. The sequence continues at coordinate 7,399,755 of NC_092660.1, forward strand.
CCAATAAGCAGTGCTATGAAATTGGGCCCAGGTTCTTGCCCAGGAAGCATTTTCTGGACCAATAAGGGTGCTCGATACGTTTGCCCATCCCAGCACCTTTGGTTAAGGAAAGGCGCTTGGGATGAGCGAAATTGTGAACCCCTTTCCTTCCCACAATGCCCTTCGACAATTGAGAAAAATCAGCCAGGCGTAAGGTCTATGGGGAGGATTGGGAGCTACAATAACTGCATTATTGCAAATGTATTAACTATGTAGCTTAATAGATGTAAAATTTGCACCAGGGATAAAGAATATTCATTTTTGTTTTACCCAAGACACCACCGTGTGTTAGCACAGTACTTTCCCCGAGTTCTGTGAAAAAAATAGGATTCGAACTGCTTCTTGCTACAACCCAGGAAATCTCTGTGGTCTAGTTGGTATGACACTGCTCTAGTATTGCAAAGGTCTTGGGTTTGAATCCCACCCAAGTAATAAGCCTGTGATTTTTTTTACAGAACTCGGGAAAGTACTGACTATACAGTATAATAATACATCAGTGTTTTAAGTAAAACCTGAGACGAATATGGCGTTTACTATTTAGTCAGAATTGTCAAGATCACCGTACCCCACAATGACCTTTAAATGATCTCAACACTTCGTAATTTTTTATATGTTATCAAGGTAAAAATGTCTCTGTATACATGCTGAATTTATTTAGAATGGAAAGCCTGACCGAGTAAAATGGAAAATTGTCATTAATGATTACATGCATGGTGGTTTGAATATGCTTGACTTAGAATCCTTTCAAAAGGGTCTTAAATGTACTTGGATTAAGAGTCTTCTTGATAACTCAAAAGATGCTACATGTAAGTGGAAGCTTTTTATCAATGGCATTTTTAAGCAGGCTGGTATTCAAGATATAATTTGGAAGTTAAATATAACATCTTATAGGAAACCGCCCTTTAAAAAAATGTGGAATGGAAATTTCTCCCTCAGAATTTCCATTCCATATTTTAAAGGACGGTTTCCTCAAAGATGTTGGTACTGTCTAGTCCTTGGTCTTTTTGTTGTCCTTTTCTGTTTGTCTTCTGTCCGTGGTTTTCTTGTGTACTGCCCTTGAGGTTTTTTTGTGTTTAATTCTGTTGGTTGCTTTTTCTGTGATTTATTGTATCTGTATGTCTTTTGTTTCATTATGGAATAAAAAAAAATTAAATAAAATAAAAAGTAAATTTGACGTCACAACCAGTGTTGTAGCCATGGTGGGTGGTGCTGGGCGGGCCCACCCAGGACTCACAATTTTTGCTCAGCACGAGTGCAGTTCTGAGAAAAATACATTATGCCGCCCAGCACAGATTTCAAACATTGCCACTTTGCATTGATCTGAGACACAGCTAATGAGGAGAATCAAATGTCACAGTGAGAATACAATCAAAAGGCCGTCAACTTATATTGCATGGCCCCATAACATGAATAGTTTGGGAACCTGGCCCCACATCAGTTAGGGAGTCCGGCACTTTTGAGGTTTTTCCAGAGCACCTACACAAAATTGGTATCAATGGAAAGCTTGTCGCATGAGTAATGATAGTAATTTTTTTTTATTGCCATAGGTTCATTATTCACAAAGTTATGCTCGTTTAAACGTTCCTTTTTGGGGGGAGGGTGTCTGTCATATATTTGAATCAATTTTTTTTTAGCGCACATACACAACATTGGTACATGTATAAATGGAAAGCTTGTCCTATGTAAGTTGATAGTAAAATAAATACTGCCATAGGTTCATTATCCACATAGTTATGCTCGTTTAAAGTTTTTTTTGGTATTTTTTTTGGGGGGGGGTCATCATGTAATTCAAAATTATTAATTTCAACATTTGTTAAAACCAGGGACAAAGCATTTGACAACAAAATTGGTCGATCCATTCCTGCACGATAAGTTTCAAAATAAAAAACTAAATACATTTTAAACATGAGTCATATGAGTGTAATAAAATCTGATGTCACTTTTCAGTAATTTTTTTGTTTTGTGTCCCTTTATGTTCCCTTGATAAAACCATGATAAAACAGAAAGAAAAAAAAAATTAATGTGCTTCAAGTTTAATTACTTTTTCTCCATTGTGGATGTTCAAAATATAATTTTAAAGTTTTACCACAGAACCATGGCGTAATCGCTAACATGCAGTTCAAAATGGAGGGGGCTGTAATACTTGCCGTCAACCTGCCGTCAATTCGCTACATGTAGGTGCTGTCAACTTGCCGTTTACTCCTCCAATATTAATTTTAAATCCATAAAAGAGGCAGAGAACTGAAAATATTTGCTACAGAGAATTTTCATAAGTTTGAGGTTACATTTCAGTTCTATAATTGAGTTTTTCCTTCGCGAAAAAAACGTATCTCAATCAGCAAAGCCGTCGGCCGACCTCTTGCTTTTTTTGACTTCTCATATGCAGCCTACTACATATAGATCGACGAACTGCCGAGCCGCGGCCGAGTCGGACTAAACCATTCTGTGAGAGGGGTGTTACAAACCTGTGCAGCAGTGCGTGGGCGCTTTATGCGTGAACAAACGGCGGGTATTATTGTAAACAAACAGCACACGCACTGCCACACGGGTTTGTAACACCCCTTCTACAAAATGGTTTAGTCCAACTCGGTTGTGGCTCGGCAGTTCGGCGAGTAGGCTGGTGTACATCGCTTGGTGATCGAGTGACCAAAAGATAAAGCGTTGAGCATATTGAGAAGTAAAAAAACGTGCGATGCGGCAGAAAAACAACAATGAGTACCGAGCAGAAAATTGCATTTCTTGACGATGTTTTTTAAATTTCACTCAACAAAAAGGAAATGCAAGCATTATGAATGTATATATTGAGTATGTGGGGAAAGTTTTGGTAGTGTAGTACAAAAGAAACTTCAGTTATTCAGGGTTCGAAATTAGCGGTCGCCCGGTCGCCAAATGCGAGTGAAAATAGCGGCGGGCAAGTGAAAACCCTTTCTCACTAGCCCGCCGGGCGAGTCAAATAATTATTCCTTTTCACATATAAATGAGGGTTCAGTGTCAAAATCCCACAGAAAACTTTTACTATAAAAGCTTTTAAACTAGTTAGTTTGACATTTCTAGATACTTGCTAGATTTAATTTTGCAGTGATCGGGATCGGAATTGCTGTCGTTCGTTTCAGAAAACACGTACAAAAATCAATCAATTGGAAACACGATGCACAAACCACATGGTGCCGAGTATCCTTACAGTACATGTACACGGTCGCCCACTGGTACGTCCATGTCCATGCAGTATGCACAGCACATACACAACACGCACAGTCGTCCAAAGTCCATTCTGACCAACACTCTGCACGCTGTGATTGGCCGTTGATGGCTGTTGATAATTCCATATTCATGATGTTCTTGACTAGACTTCAATGCAGTACAATAGAATCGTCCAAGTACGTCGAAAGACAACATGGCGGATATTTCCGTTTGTTACTAAATTCGGGGTAAAAAACACTTTTTGTACACTTAAAAATACAATTTTTTCAACAGTTTGAAAGTGATTTTGGTGCATATGACTCTTGTGCATATTTTTACCGGTTGAATTACGTTCAAATGTTCTGTTAAAGTGCATTTAAAAATTGTTGTCATGAGTTGTCGTGAGGGGTCGTGAGTTGTAGGTATTTAGTGCGACCGTGCTAAATCACTAATTCTATGGGTGATGAAAATTCCGAACTTTCAAGAACATTTGGACCCCCGGAAGTTTACCGTCCGGCCCGAATGTGCCGTGGTTTAGTCAACAACATAGTAGGCTGCATGTCGGTGAAAGTGCAGTGCCATTTTCTTATGATTTTGGATCTGAACATTTTTAATAAGGGTTTGTTTAGTTAGGTCAATAATTTTCAATGGACTTTTGCCTCTTAAAAATTAACCGAGCGTGATTTGCCGAAACACACTGGACGAATAATTTTCCCGAGGGCTCCGTTTTGTGCGTAAAACGGACGGCACGCACACGCCACAAGATCGTTTGTTGTGCACACTCCTTCAAGTTCCAGTGCAATTTTATTTTAACGATAATCATATTCCAATAATATTTGCAATGTTTTTAGCCTACTACTATAGTACTACCTAGTGTAGTAGTATACTAATAACTTTATAACAGAATCAAGCTTTTTATGGGACTATGGACTGATAACATAAAAATGAGGCCTACCACAGTGTGAAAATCGAACTTTTTCAACTGGGTGCCGAGTTTGTATTTGTACAAATGCCGAGTTTGCAAGGTGCCGAAGTGACCGGTACCCGTTTACCCCTCAGAGAGTGTGTAAACCACGATAAACCGTGCATGCCGTTATTGGTGTTGACTGTCTGTAGGCCTATATTATTAAATTTTTAGAAATCACTCAAAATTATTTTCTTTTCAGCACAAATCAAGTTAGTCTAATTTCACCAATTTCGAACCAACAAAAATCGACCCACCTTTTCAGCGAATACAATTGTCAGGCTTCAAACAATTCCACGTTCAGTAGATTCACAGGCAGCCATGTTTTTCTTTAATATTTATTGGTAGACGGTATTTTTTCTACTCTCTTCTTCAACAATCGGCAACCCACAGAAACTGTAAAGAGTTGATGATCTGCACTCAGTTAGCTTATGAGTGAGAGTCGAGTGTGGACTACTAGACCCCTCAAAAGCACACGTACGTCCGTGCCGGGTAAAAGCTATCACGACAAACACGAAACAACAACGAACGTTTACTATGTGTACATGCATGTGCTTGTGTGGTACATGCATGTAGTCGTGTGTTCATATGAGGTTGTACATGTATCCATGAACATGTACATCCGTGTACATGTACTGTACGAAGTGCCAGCTGCGCGGAGACTACGGGTAATGTAGGGTGTACAAAACATAAGACAGTTCACACCCAAGCGATGTTGCGGCTCGTACATCCGCGCACTAAAAGTAGCTCCTTTGATAGTTCGGCTTGAAAAGAACGGGCCGCTGCATATTGGCTAGACTTGATTCAAGTCCCGTTCTCGCACCGTCTAGATAGTAAACAAGCCGTACTATTTATGGGCGTCAATAGAGGGACAGGGGGGGGGGGGGGGTCAAGCTTTTGAAGGATGGGGCATGCTACAATATAAAATGTGTTTTTGACCACTGAAGCACACTAAACCCTTTGTCCCGCCAACAGCACAATCCTGGGGGCAATTTTGAAAGGTGGGACATGTTCGACCCCTCAAAATTGACCTGAGATTGCACACCATACAGCATCTAGAATGCAAAATTTTCCCGGGACCTTATGTGGGCCCGGACCTCATGCCTGAAAGATTCACACTCGAATGCTCCATCATTGACAGATTTGCGGCACCTCCCCTCGTAAAAGAGTGGGACAGACGTGCCTTTCCCCCTTTTTTAAAGGGTGGGGGAACATAATATCAAATGTCCCTTTATGTCTTTGACCCTACTCAAGTATATTGCACCGTGTGTAAAAAGACCAAACCCTGTGTCTCGTAATTATGGGCATCAATCTATACTATTAAAAATGGGGGCGGGAACACGTACCTCACTTTTTGAAGGGTTGGGGTGGGGGGGGGACACTATCAAAAGTCCCTCAATGTTTTTGACCATTTTTTATCACGAGGCTCAAGGATACACTTATGGAAAAAACTAACATAGTGCCACTTCCGTCATGAGGGCTGTGGTGTGGTGAATGATTCCGGGAATATGCAAATGAGAGTTACTTTATGAAAAATAATGAACAAACTTAATTTTGTGTACAAATACACAAACATGTACAGTATTGCAAATTTCTCAAACTTAGTTTTAATGCAAATGTATGTTAACCTCGACTTCTCCTCATTAATTTTCTCAAATAATTCACTTTGAAAATATTGACTAACCCTTTTAGACTTGAGGTAATACATGCAGGCAAACCCCCAGCTATGTCCCGGGAATCGGCTAACCGGCCCACTTGGGAGTAGGTTAAGCAAAAGTTAACACCATCGTTATGCTAGGAGTCCACTGGGCCACCGTCAGTTGGTGCCAGTTCGCGCCAATTGGCGCGAAGTGGCTCGCTGTGGCATGTGTCGCCAAGTGGAATAAACTGGGTGCCATATTATGGTGTACGCCAAATGCCACCCGGCTTGCTCCAAAATGTTGCGCCAGTTCGCGCCATTACACGGCCATTTGATTCCAAAATTCAGCCTGTTTGCGCCATTCGCGCCAATAGACGGCTACTTTGCTCCACTTGGTGATTAGTTTGTGCCAAAGGTCGCCAAATTGGTTTGAACTTGCCGCCGCTTGGCGCTACTTGCCGACTATATAAATACCTGCCATCGGCTACCTGGTTCAGATCCTCCTCAGCTGCATCTTCGTTGAAAATTGGGTGAAATCTTGTAGAAATTGTGAAGGAAAAACTGCGTGGAGGTGTTGTCGAGTCGAATCTTGAAAGTTGTGTGAGAAAGTCCTGCGATGCCGCCCTGCTTTTATAGGCGGCAAGTGGCGCCGAATGGCGGGCAACCAGGTGGCATTTGGCGCGGAGTAGTCACCAATCGGGTGCCATTCGGCGTGCTTTGGCGGGCTATCCGCGCCTCTGTTGGAATTATTTGGCGCATAGTGGCGCAAACAAGGTGCCACTTGGCGCCAAGTGGCGCCATGTGGCGCGAAATCTCATTGGCGCAATATTCCAGTGGATTACAATAGGCGGATTGTTTGCGCCAAAGGGCGATTTGTTCGCGCCATTTGGTTCCAATTGGCGGACACTTGGCGCTGATTGCTCGATGTAAGTGGCGCGACGAAAATTTCAAAAATTTTGAAATGTTCTTGCCGCCACATTCAAATTTGGTGCCGTTACGGGCCACAACGAGCCAGTTGGGAGGCAGTTTGAGCCAATACACGTCACTATAGGCACCTTATTGGCGACACTAGGCGACACAGTAAATTGCATTGGTGCAAACTGGCACCAACTGGCGCTGGCCCAGTGGACTCCTAGCATGACCCACTGAATACTTCCCCGTGAGCCTTATGTAGGGGTATAATATTTTGGACCTCCTTAACGCTATACGTTTTTAAAATCGGCGTTGAAAGTTGAAAGTTTTACGACCGTTCGCCATCAAAAGCTAAAACTTCATTTGTACTTCATACCCAAAACTTATCCACACACTCAATATAAATTTATGATGCTTGGTTTTTTTAAGTTAAATTAAAAAACATCTTCCAAAAAGGCAATTTTCTGCTCGGTACTCATTGTTGTTTTTCTGCCGCATCGCACTTGTTTGGACTCATGCTCAACGCTTTATTTTTTGGTCACCAAGCGCTGTACACGCGGGCACCAGTCTACTCGCTTGCCGAACTGCCGAGCCACAACCGAGTTGGACCAAGGAGGAAGAAAATCTCTGTAAATTGAGTGTGTTGGATAAGTTTTGGTTGTACATAGGAAACTTCAGTTATCGATGGCTAACTGTCGTAAAACTTTCATCTATCAACGATGATTTGAAAAACGTATAAGACCCATATAAGGCTCACGGGGGAGCCTTAAAGAAGTACCCACTGAAGTGCTCATTTTCCACACAAAAATAGCATCAAAAGTATGAAACACACATTAAATTGGAGACAGTGAAACTTTCCAAGAATTCTCCATACTCCAGGTTACAATGCCTTGGAATTGGCCAGTGTATAGTGTGTTGAAATGGCAGGACTCGAAATTAACACTGGACCAAATGCCTGAGGCCAGTGATTTAAGCCTCATTGGACCAGTAAACTCACAACTGGACAAGGGCAAGACCAGTGATGCTGTTATGGTGTTACATGCACCCCTGCTCCCATGCACAGAGCACAGAGCATACAAGAGCATAATATTATTAGCAATCATAACTGCACAACTTCTGAGCAAACTTTTCTGAGTGGGTTATTAATAAGGGATTCATAAATACAGTTTCCCTATTCTTATTGGTGGAGAGCGCGTCACGTGGGTGTGTATAAACCTTTGTTTATGACCAGTTAAAAGTGTGGAAACCAGTACCAGGGCGTGACACGCGAGCTTGCACAAGACAGTTTCTACATTCATATTGGTCGAGAGCAACGGCCGAAACAGTTGAAAACCTCTTCACCACACATTGATTCCCTTAATCAATGTGTGGTGAAGAGGTTTTCAACTACTGGTTTAATCCCAACGAGGCCTGGGGTGGATTTCACAAAGGTAGTCCTAACTTCGGACTAGTCCTAGGCAATGCTAAGAGATATGGCCAGTCCTAAGTTAGGATGAGTTAATACTGGTCCTAACTTAGGACCAGTCCCATCTCTTAGCATTGTCTAGGACTAGTCCCAAGTTAGGACTACCTTTGTGAAATCCACCCCTGGTTCTTGATAATTTTATGATTTCTTTCAACACACCACCCCCAGCTATGAAATGGTAAAGCCCTCCGCCGCCCTCGGGTAAACAACTCCTTATAAGGGAATGCTGTGCGCGTCGTGCGTATCACGTGATGTGGCACAACTGTTTCAGCCGTTGCTCTCGACCAATACGCCTCTCTTAATATTTATGCATGAGGTACGTCACAATGCTAACTCAAAACGAGGCGATTGGCGCAGCCACTGCAAGTGATGGGAAACGTGCGCCCATAGCCTCATTTTGGGTAGGTAAGAACAGGTGCAAGCTCGCGTGTCACGAACATGTTTCAACACTTTTTACTGATCATGTCATAAACAAAGGTTTAAATACACCCACGTGACGCGCTCTCCACAAATAGGAATAGCGAAACTGTCTGAGGTATTGATTTAGCATAAAAAATTTATAGAGACTGTCAACCATTAATTCATGACCACCAGTTACTCTATTATATAGCTTGCTTTACCCTGTCCAACTTGCCTCGATCCTGTGCCCCCATATTACCAAAACAAATAACAAGACAAGGCCTAGTAATAATACTTTGCATGGCAGAGCAGACTCGAAAAACCTTTACAAAATGGTTATTTCCATGGAATGAATTAAGTTCCCGCACCCGAAGATTACCTTGCGGGGACCCTGCAACACGTCCGTGGTGTTCAAAAAAAGTTGAAGCAAGCCTGTATCCCGAATGGTCGGCACAAAGAGTGTTTTCCAGACGTCAATTTCAGCCGTTTTGGAGAAAAATGCACATATAACCCTAAATAAATAACTTGATCTGCACATACTACGCACAAACGGAGAGACCTATAGCCTACCCAAGGTCTACAAGTTCATGTGTTTTTTGTGTCAGTGGCATTAGTCTGTGCGACCAAGCGGCGACAGAGCCATTCCTCACCTTAAAGGCAGTGGACATTATTGGTAATTACTCAAAATAATTATTAGCATAAAACTTTACTTAGTTACGAGTAATGGGGAAAGGTTGATGGTATAAAACATTGTGAGAAACGGCTCCCTCTGAAGTGACATAGTTTTCGAGAAAGAAGTAATTTTCCACGTAATTGATTTCAAGAATCAGATTTAGAATTTGAGGTCTCGAAATCAAGCATCTGAAAGCACACAATTTTGTGTGACAAGGGTGTGTAGTGACTGCTCCTTTAAAGCGATCAACCAATCAACACAGACCAGAGAAAAGTGACTGGTACCCTGCAAGCTACAGGGAGTGTTTATATAGTTTTTTCGCTGGTTTGTAACATGTGTGTTATGACCATTGATCTCCATTATACTGACTGGATAGGACATCGCGTCCAAACGCAGGCCGCACGCGGGTGAAGACCGTTCGTCACACAAAATGCGTTGTACACTTTTAAACGGAGTTGCTGCAAGCAGAGAGAAGTTTTCGTCCTTTTAATTGTCATGTTGGGATTAATACAATTGGAATCGGATCAAACAAGCTAAGCTGATGGTAAAGTCGTGCGCGGCTGTCAATCACCGGAGGAGGGAAAACTGAGTCGGCAAAGGGATTGTCTTTCCATAAGTAAGTAGGCCTTTGCATTTTTTAAAGCGATTCATATTATTATTATTATATCTAACATTACAAATATTAGGCAGGAAATTTAAACTATCTTTCATAAAAATAATTATTATAGGCCAAGTATTTGTTATTTTTACCGAGCAATACTATTTTTGTTTTCGCTCCGTTACAGATGGTTTTCTGAAATCGACGAGGACGGGAAGCCCGGATTTCAACAGATGTTCGTTATAGCATCAATAATTATAAAAGGTTCGGGAAAGCGAGAAGTATGCGAATTATGTAGCATTTAAGACGGTACAGACGATACAAGTTCGTTGAGAGGATCAGTCATCTCGGAAATATCCGACTTCGTTATTTGTGACCAAAATAAAATTATTTATTTCTGGCGGAACAGTAAAACGGTTATGGAAGTTTTGCTGTTGGGATTGTTTTTCAATTAAAATGATGAATAGAAGCTTAACAATAAAAAGTTTAAATTTGTTAATGGAGGCAACTCTCAATTATCACATTGTGTTTTGTTTTTATCTTTCTTGTTCTTTTCCCTCGATTTTAGCGAGTAGTTCTCACTCTAGTCTTAGTTTGCATCGGCCTACTCGATTTTTTTTATTGAAGGAGCGACTCTTGTTTTGTCTTTATATGGTTTATTGCCATTTTCCAATGGTGTCGAGAAAGATACATTTAACTATCTCCTCCCACATGACCCCCGTACAGCAAGGTTCTACCTTCTACCTATACACAAACCCAATAACCCGGGAGACCTATTGTATCTGGGAATGGTAGCCCCACAGAGCGCATTTCTGAGTTTGTCGATAGCTTCCTCAAACCCTTAGTCTGCCGTATTCCTTCCTTCATCAAGGATACCAAAGACTTTCTCCACAAACTAGATGAGGTCAAGCACCAAATACCTGACTCTGCTATTTTGGTTACTTTTGATGTTTCATCACTGTATACTAACATACCCCATCATGAAGGCATGAGTGCATCTGTCTCTGCCCTCAATGCTAGTAATCAGTCCCGCCCCTCAGTGAGTCATATTAAGGAACTCATGAGCCACATTCTAATGAAGAATAATTTCACATTTTCTGACAGGCATTTTCTACAGGTACAGGGTACTGCCATGGGTACCAAAATGGCACCCTCATATGCTAACCTATTCATGTCTCAGTTGGAGGACAGACTCCTGTCCTCCGCCCCCAACCGACCACTAGTTTGGTGGAGATTTATTGATGATATTTTCTCCATCTGGTGTGGTGACCAAGACAGCTTGGATGAGTTTATTGACCATATCAACTCATTTCACCCCACCATAAAGTTCACTACCGAACAATCTCTCACCAGTGTGAACTTTCTAGATGTGACAATAACCAAGTCTACTAATGGCCTTGTCACAGATGTTTACAGTAAACCCACCGACACCCACCAGTACCTTCTCTCCAATAGCTGTCACCCTAGTCACTGTAAGAAGGCAATTGCTTACAGTCAGGCCTTACGTATCAGGCGTATCTGTTCCACAGATACCCTGTACAAGAGACGCTCATCAGAGCTAAGGAAACACCTTGTATCTAGGGGACACAGCGAACGTAGGGTCCAACTTGCTATCAACAGGGCTCTCAACGTACCTCGTCATACTCTGTTGACTAACACGGGAGCTAAAAAAGCTCCTACCAATAGAGTTGCTTTGGTCACCACCTTCCACCCCAAACTACCCAAACTTCCCTCAATTCTCAATTATAACATGCCTATACTTCACTCCTCCAGCAGGTTACACTCAGCATCCCTGAGGTTCCCATGGTTGCATTCCGCCGCCCTAAGAACCTTGGTGACATACTAGTCAGGGCCAAACTTCCCCAGGTACAGTCCAAACACAACCCCCGACAGATATACTGGGCTGTCACAAATGTACCCGTTCCAAATGCAAAACGTGTCTGCACATTAAGCCCCCACTTAAGGTGAAGAGTCATACCACTGGCTCTTCATACAACATATCAATACCGACTCTGAATGCAGCACGTCTAATGTAGTCTATGTCATATCATAAAGAGATGTGGGCTACAATATGTGGGAGAGACTAAGACCAAACTTAGTCTTCGCTTTGCGAATCATGTCTCTTCCATAAAGACTAAGAAACCGTACCCAGTCTCTATCCACTTCAACAGCCCCAATCATAGTGTCATTGATGTTGAACTTCTGGTGATTGAAGCTTGCAATGGTGATGACACACACCGCAAGAATAGAGAATCACACTGGATTCACCAACTCAAGACAGTCAAACCCTTTGGACTAAACATAAACACTGGTGTTAAACAACTTCTCATTACCCTCCACTTCACTTCTGCCTAAGAACTTATATGTTGTATACATTCTGTACGTAAAGTATAAATTAATCTTGTTTAAAGTTGTTTTTATAAATTCATCACTGTAACTATCTGATGTAAGTAACCCCCCTTTTTTCCCCAAAGGTCCCTCATATATACCTATTTTTAAAGTCATCATACCTTTGATCTTGCTATTCTTATTAATTGACCATTGTTAGTTGCATCATGATGCAACTTGCTCTCTAATCCTACCCTTTCATGTCTCCCTGCATTGTTGTCGAACAATACATTTACCACTTTTATGGTCCAGTAACCCATCCTTTCATTCTAAACATCCTTTGTCCTCGCCACTTCACTCCTATTGGTTCATAGCCACCAATATTGTTTCTGAAATAGAAACTTTGATTGGCTGTTATTTTCCCGCTTCTTTCTAGATCCTTTCCTTAATCCCTTTCCCTCTCTCTTTTTCTATAAATGGATATGTATTTGTTTGTACTTGTTTTATGCCTCTGAAGAAGGTCCGGATTGGATCGAAAGCTAAGGCCATCTACCCTATTCATTATTATATATTATATATACTAGCGGGATGCCGCGCTTCGCGCGGCACCCCGCTAGATGAGGAGGATTCTAGTATACAAATGTTGTAAAAGGTAACGTGGGGGCAAGGAAGGTATACTTACAGGTAATAATCATTTCGTAGGATTGGATTAGAATTGTATTTATAATCGGTATGGAAATTTGTCATTAATGTTGTATTTTGATAAAATTGTTGAGCGTGCACAACTTAGTTGTGAAACGTCGCGACGCGTCGCCTCCCCTCACCTTCTCTCTTGCGTTCTCCAACTCAAGGAATTGGTGTTCGTTTCTGGAATTGAGCTTTAATATTGGGGATGGGTATACTTGGCATGATATGTAGGGTAATTCGTAATATTTTAGTGTTGATCGAGCGGGCCAACGCATTATCCGTAATGTGGATTATGTTTCGCCTCATTTACGCATAGTTTTAATTCAATCGGCTTTTGTCATTGTGTCAATTTTATCCACTGCACTGAGTATTTCCCAGCTAAGATTACTGTAAGGGTAATAATGCTTAGTCAACTAAAAATATAGCACGTACACTGCACCAATGACACACTTATTTTATTGTGTTGAGCACATTTGGTATAATTCAGTTCCACGGATTTGAGTGGTCTAAGTCTGGTCTCCCCCCTCAACAATAATCACCGCTGCTAATAGCACAGGAGAAATCCGACTAAAAAGGCTTGTATGAAAGTGGTACCCTCTTTTAAAACAAACTCATAATCACAGCCACTAATAGCCGCGGAGGTTATCTGACTGAAAAGGAAGCTTCGAAGAAGTTCTGGTATACAGCAGATAAAAAAAACCGCGCCAGTTGGTATGGACTTTAACGACAAAGTCATTTTCTGCAAGTTGTATTGAAAATAAATATATTTAATTATTGGTTGCTATAGCTGTTGAATGATTTTTGCTTTGTTTCCTATGACGTGTACACGATTTTAGAATCTAAGGCCCCATTCATCGTGATTTATTGAGCGTACGTCCAACGACGCATACAAAGTTGTCTGAGCACCAAATAAAGCGAGTTTTCGAAAACTGCTGTGCAACATCTAATCTACTGTTTTTTTACCACCGCTTTTGGGAGTAACAGAGCGTCGGCCTCATTAATTTTTAGTTTATTGTCATATCAATTAATTCTCATGTAAACTTTCTGGTCAACATCCGCCGGGGCGCGCGCCCCGCGTGACGAAGTCCCCTGATGAAACATCCAATTTTATATGTTATCATATCTCTGGAACCCTATATACAAACTAAAATAATAGAAACGGTAATTGTATGGGTCTTTAATAACTACTCCTACATTCTCTCACTTAATTCACTTTCAGAAAACATTTGCCTAGTTATTTTGAGGGTTTGTATGACAGCTACCCCTTACATCCTCTCACTTAATTCACTTTCAGAAAACATTTGCCAGTTTGGTTAATTTTGTATAGAGAAATTCGTAAAAAGTACCCGATTCAGCGCTCTTTCGATAACAAAACCCGACGGCCGATTGCTTAACCCTCTAGTCCCTGCACCGCCCGAGTTTGCTGAAAACTAATACTTCAAGATTCTTGCAGTTAATTACTGGAATCGTAGTTCAAATTTTAAAAGATAGCCACAGCTTAATTTTTATGCACAATTTGAACCTTGATATTTGTATAAAAGTACAAGTTCGCATGAGAACAATACATGTCTCTCGTTAAACGGCTACGGTAATTTTTATGGCGAATATTTGTTTGTAAGGATAAAATGGACACAATAGCTTTTCAAGGCTTTTATCTGACTCAATGATTATACTGATGAAATGCGAAGGCGTGAGTTTTCGACAATATTATCATGAATGATGAATAAATACAGTTTCCTTTGTGTTTACTAATGAGCGTCTTGTTGGGGTAAGAGCTAAATTATTTCACCATTATTAGCTTCAAATAGCTTAATAATGACTATCGAGGATTCTTTTGATGTTCCCTTTTTTCTACAAACACAAGCTAGCAAGGTTTCCTCCGACCACTACAGTATATCGATAGGCGGCTAGGCGGTCCAGTGGCTAAATGGTTAATACAAAAAGGATTTGGCAAAATCTACATCCTGAGTCCTGACCAGGCTGCGTTTTAACAATTTTGTTGCTTCAGAACTTTGAATGGAATGTTCGTTTACAGCTTCAAAACAGCCGTTGATGTTTCACAAAGTTCGTAACTATGAAAGCATACTATTCTTAAACGGTGATTTCATGTACTCTTTTGTAGGTTTAACTGGCAAAACCTATACAATGTATATGAAAAGAATCAGTAATGCATTTACTTTCTTTTTGAAAATGTTTCAACTTTTGCGTGTATACGTTCTGTGTGTGGGGGATGACATATGGACTGTACCACTAATGGTGCAGAGTTAAATGGAACAAATAAAGTTTCACAACAATGGGTTGCTGTTTGATGCGTTTAAAAAATGCTGGAAAGTTTGGTAGGCCTACATGAGTGACTTAATTGTAATAAACACATATGTAACAGATGCATGTATTAAAGCCTAATGTTTTTTATTTAACACGCGAAATTAAACCCCCTTGTACAAAATGGTATAATACACAAGGCCATGTACCCCTCTGCGAAACATCAATGAGTCACTCCGGAATGTTAATGGGAGTCCGAGGTTGCCACCCATACCTAAAGAGGTGGCTCTGTGTGCAGCCTACAGCTCCCCCCCCACCCCCCCTTAGACCAACAGGTGGCCCATATCAAAACCAGACAACCACACATGTAAGGAGATATCGCTCGTGACTCCAGCCAATCAGACAACTCGTAAGAGGGAGTTCGGTTCAGGGTTTTGTAGACTTGCAACCCGACGTCTGTAACGATACAACCATGTTGGATTCCACAAGGATGCCATGCCACTGGACCTTCTAATTTTCAATCCAAGATGGCGCGGGTTACGCTTTTAATAGTATAGATATATATATATATCAAATAATAAACCACAAGGGAAACTGACTGGGTACATTTCTAAATGATTTAGGATTGAACAAAGAAAAATTGACTAGAGTGGGATTTGAACCAACGACCTCCGGTTTAACGTGCCGGCGCTCTACCAACTGAGCTATCTAGCCCTATGTTGGTGCGAAAGATAAATTTTGAAAGTAACAAAAAAAATGCGTACAGCGCCCCACCCAGTTACTGGCTCTAATGTAAGTATAATGTCACCCACATCAGTAGTCCTAAGTCATTACTCGTTAATATGGCCATGTAAAAAATGGTTGATGTTTTTTCTATTATAAGCTTTGAATTAACAAGTGGTCCAAAATAGGATGTAAACATTAAAAATAGTATAGTCTTGTGCCCTAGACCCAGTGACTGGGGCGCTAGATACCTTTTCTTTCGAAATTTTGACATTATCGGTCATAAGGACGCTAGATTCTTTTCTTTTTTAATTTGACATTATCGGTCATCTAGATGACCGATAATGTCAAAATTTCGAAAAAAAGAAACTAGCGCCCAAGTCACTGGGTCTACTTGTGCACAGTCTTTAAGTCAAGGTAGAGCGTGCCGTGACACAACCTTATTGACATCGTGTTGAAGACTGCGCTCTGTCTAATCTTGTGCTACTCTCACACTTGGCCGAATATTCTTGAGAATATGGATATTTGAAATTCGCGGTGAATTCGCCCAAACTTTGCGAATTGAAAATGAATATTGTCACGTTCGCCCTCGGTCACCCCTCGACCTGTCCGTACCAATATGTTACGAATTTTTAGGAATGCTTAACAATGTTAGCCAATGATTGCTAATGCCTTACAAAAGCTTGCGAAAGTTGCCAACGCATACGCACGCTTTACCAACGTTACCAATGGCCACCGATGCTTACGACAATCTACGGCGAATGACTGTCTTCGGAACATTCGCTGAAATTAAAAAGCGCTTCCCAATGCTGTTTCACACTATTGCGAATAATATTAGAGCGAATGTGTTTATACGAATGAAAATATTTCACAATCGCTCATACTTCGCAACATTTGCCGTGTCTTCGTAAGCGTTCGTAACAAATTCGGAGCGGTTACCAGTCACGCCCCATCTGCTTACGAAGATCGGTCAATTTACAAACCGGTTTGTTGCAGCGAATGTTGCGAAGACCGTCATTCGCCTCGACATCCGTAGGAATTGGTAAGCCATTGTTAACGTCTGTAAATCATGCGTAAGCGTTGGCAACGTTCGTTAAGGCACCTGTCAGGCGTTTGTAACCTTCGCGGGTCCCCTTTCTTACAAATGTGGTGTTGCTGTTTGTCAAACGAACAAGTGCCCAGAGCGAGATTCGCCCCGGTATTTATAGCAATCGCGGCCGCGTAATCCATTGTTCGGAAATTAGTCAGAAAATGACAAGACATTGGCAACGATGGTAAGACATTCGAAACATTCCTACGTGCATTATTAACGTTTATAAGCCCTATCGTAAGCATTCGCAAGCATTCGTAACATACGCTAGCAATCGCTTCATTTGTTTGAAACTGTTGGTAAGCTCAGTCGCGACGTGCGCAACTTCCGTTGCCTGTTTGTAAGGCATTGGCTAGCATTGTCAAGCGTTGGTAAGCATTCGTCGTATATTGTTAAGGAGAGGTCGAGGGACGACCGAGGGGTGACCAAGATGAAAATATTCACCATCCAGTCGCAATTGTTTGGCGAATTCACCGCAAATGTAAACATTTTTATTCGCAAGAATTTATTCATAATCGCAAGAATATTTGCCACATTTTGATTGAGTGATCTTCGAAAAGATGTGGAAAATGACTAGTGAACGTTCCGAAATTGTTACAAACGCATAGGAAACACGGCGAATGTTGCGATTGCGAAGTTTGAGCGGTTGTCAAATATAAAGCCCATTCGCTAGCTTACTTTCCCTAGTGTGAGAGGAGCATTAATAAAGCATAATTCAAAGAGGTACGACAGTTCCTCGTATAAATACACTACATGGTACTGAGATATAATTATAAATATAACTATCAAATACAAACAAAGGTTTGAAATTACCCATGTCTAATAATTTAATAAACAAAGTCATTACCGGTACAATTTTGGGTCGTGGATGGAAACAATTAAAACGCTCGATCCCATGAGTGGGAAATTAATTTGCCATTCATAAATACCTCAGACAGTGTCGCTATTCCTATTGGTGGAGAGCGCGTCACGTGGGTGTGTATATAAACCTTTGTTTATGACCGGTAAAAAGTGTTAATTCATGGGCGTGACACGGGACCTTGCACCTGTTCTTATAAGACAGTTTCTTCATTCCTATTGGTCGAGAGCAACGGCTGAATGGACCCTTCCCATGAATTATGCTAATTACATTCACGCATGCGTACAGACCCTGTTGGTTGGCAAACGCCATAGAGTTGTACACTAAGCAGACGCGCAATCGCGTCTGCGTCACGCACCCATTAGCCGTGTACAAAACAGCGCGATGTTCCCTCATTTTGCCAACCAAAACGTTAGTGCGCACGCGATTTTTGTAATTTAAATATTTCATGGGAAGGGTCTATAGACTGTGCAAGTCTCGCGCACATTTGAACTTCCGGGACCAGTGTGGTCCCAACCTTATGGAGTTTTACGTTGGGGAGATTTTGTTTCGTCCATTACTTTAGTTTAATATAGTTTATGACCATAAAAATGACATATGTTGTTAAAAATGTAATACTAATTAACAACATATATAAAAGTAAAAATAAAGTAAACATAATAACGAAGAAAAACCGATATTTAAACTTGACCTCAGGTCAGGTTATTTGTAAAAAATTAAGAATTTGTGCCCATCTCTGATCACGAAACTTACGCAGACGCTTGTTTTGGCCGCGCGGGGTGGAAAGCCTTTTCATTGGTCGCTTAGGCGTCGGCTTCCTCTTTAAAATGTGTCACGCGTTTATCTAACGCCCTTGCGGACCATCGTGCGTCCGCGTATAAACCAGCTTTCAGTAGTTTCACATTCGGGCGTAGATTTACAAATGGGGTTTCAAAACATTTAAGATCAAACAAACATCCTTGTCCCACAGTTTTACTTTTGTCTATATATAGACTTTAACCGATAATTGTGTATTATCCCGGACAAATAATGAAAGACTCATGACACAAAGTATTTGTTGTTCGCTGTCTAGCACGGACAGGGTCAAAATTTATTTCTCTCAATTTTACTCTTTCGTTCAACAGAAAACATTTCAACAATGAAAGGAGTCAGCCAACTCAAAAGGTTAAAACAAAAGTGGACAAAATGCCACTACACACAATTCTTTACCTCCAGTGATAATACTTGAGGAACTTCCTGATGTCTACCAGGAATCCAAGAATTATTCAATTCAAATAAGTTCGCCGCGGACTTACAATACACATTGCCTCCCAATAAACGGGTTTGGAAGTGTCTACTCCAAAGCACTGACTCCACCACACAGTGTCTATTACCGGTGAAGCCAAAGGGACCTGGCAATAAAAACAAGCATGCACATGAGATGTAATGGCTGACACCTTAATTCTTGTCTCTTGTTATAAGTACACATGTATACATAATACATCACCTGCTCCGAGCGTCTGCCGAAGCATTTCTCATAGGAGTCTACCTGAAAGAAACTATGAATTCAAGCTAATTATTTATATTTTATCATAATTTAAATCAGTTTTTACAAACCACAACATTCCCCACATATCATTTAATCACAGGTTAGCATTGTAACTATTTTGCAGAGAACAACCTTAATCCAGATTTTAATGTATCATGGTCGAGGGTGATATTATCAATTGCTGATATAAATGTGTCTTTATTGTGGGAGAGGTGGGTGGGGAGAAAAATTATTTTGACCCTCTCTATCCGTTGCCGAGACAGAGAGTGAACTGCAACAATGCTTACCGAAGCGTTATCGACCTACACGCCGGTTGTGATTGGTCCTTCAAATTGATCGAACCTTTAAAACACGCATCATGATTAGTCCAGACCGTGCGTCTCCAAAACAAGGAGACAATGAGGCCTAGCGGACCGGATCACTATTTGCCGTGGATAAATGAGTTTTTCTTCGATGCTCGAAATAAAACTTTATTAGTTTAAAAAGCTAAAACTAATTTAAACAAGCTCAAATGGGTATTTTTGTTGTTCAGATTCGGCATTAAGAAAAAATTAAAGCAAAGATTTGATTCATAAAAAAATTAAGTTCTTCAGTTGTCGTGTTTTCTCGCTCCGGTGCGCGCGAGACTTGCACAGTCTATTAACAGGGGTGCGTTCCACTCGTGCAAACGACTCGCAACTGTTCGCGCAAACGGTTTTTTTCTTTTGAACGATTGGTGCGTATACGCGATGTCAACATGGCGGCGCCCTGAAATGAAGATGGCGCGCACCATACGAAATTTTTTTTAAAACTTTGTTTTTGCTGCAATAGTCCTCTTTTTGACATCATTACGTCAACTTATTAACTTTGTTATTCCAAATCTGCATTATCGTCCACCAAAAATACACTGTAATTATGTTTGTGACAAAGAAATAATACCGCATAACACCTCCGAAGTATGTTCGCCTAAAGTTGCCAACGTTCGCCAACGGTGGCAGCGAACAACTCGTTCCACTTGAAATTGTTGGCGAACGTGCGCAACTGCTGGCAACGTTTGCGCGAGTGGAACGCACCCCTGTTGTGCCACATCACGCGATACGCGCGACGCGCACAGCATTCCCTTATAAGGAGTTGTTTACCCGAGGGCGGCGGCGGGCTTTACCATTTTCATAGCTGGAGGGGTGTTGTGTTGAAAGAAATTCTTATTCTTATTCTTATTCTTTATTTGGTCATTAAACAATTACAACAAATCATGTAACAGTTATGATTTTTGCATTTATTTAATTTTTTGACCTAAAAGTGATAATGTTTTTGACCGAAAAGGTATGTATGAATGGGAATCAAAGTGTGTTAAATCGGTTTTCAACTCGTGGTTTAAACCCGCCGAGGCCTGGTTCTTTATAATTTACCTCGACCTCGTCTCGGTAAAATTATCAAGAACCAGGCCTCGTTGGGATTAAACCACTAGTTGAAAACCTCACCCCCACACACACATTGATTCCCTTATTCATAAATACCTCAGACAGTTTCGCTATTCCTATTGGTGGAGAGCGCGTCATGTGGGTGTGTATAAACCTTTGTTTATGACCGGTAAAAAGTGTTAATTCGTGGGCGTGACACGCGACCTTGCACCTGTTCTTATTATAAGACAGTTTCTTCATTCCTATTGGTCGAAAGCGGCTGAAACAGTTGTGCCACATCACGCGATACGCGCGAAGGAGTTGTTTACCCGAGGGCGGCGGAGGGCTTTACCAGTTCACAGCTGGAGGGGTGTTGTGTTGAAAGAAATCATTTAACAATTAATTTTTGCATTTATTTTACTACTTGACCGAAAAGGTATTTCTGAATGAGAATCAAAGTGTGTTGAATCGGTTTTCAACTAGTGGTTTAAACCCGCCGAGGCCTGGTTCTTAATAATTTACCTCGACTTCGTCTCGGTAAAATTATCAAGAACCAGGCCTCGTTGGGATTAAACCACTAGTTGAAAACCCTTAAAGCCATTATACACTTTCGGTAAACAGTATTGTCCAAGTCCCACACTTCGTGTATCACAACTAATGTATAAAATAACAAACCTGTGAAAATTTAGGTTCAATCGGTCATCGGAGTCGGGAGAAAATAACGGAAAACCCATTCTTGTTTCCGCGCGTTTCGCCGTGTCATGACATGTGTTTAAAATAAATTCGTAATTCTCGCTAACGAGAATTTATATTGTTTGAATGTTTTCTCAAAAAGTAAAGCATTTCATGGAACAATATTTCAAGAGAAGTCTTTCACCATTACCTTCTGTAAACCCTGTAAATTATTTGTAAATCTGTGATTTTTTTTTCTGTACCGAAAGTGTATAATGGCTTTAATCATCCACCAAAATTCATAATGTTTGTTTGTAAGTGCAGGCCCTATGTACTTGATTAAAATTGAGACTTTGAATATGATGTTCAAACCACATGATTTACATTATGTCTGTACATTGCAGTTACCGACAATTTTTTTAATTTATTATACGCTGTTGTTTTTAACAGGTAAGAATGGAGGCAAAGCAAGGGACGTATCATCAAGATATCAACAAGAAATCAAACTTGAGAAGACATTGCTCAGGGACTCATCACACGCTTTAGACGCGCCAATTCTGCATCGCTGAAGGTGCTCTACGCTTACAACAACGGTTGTACATGTAGTTATAGGTCAAGTATTGTGTGCGATCAGAGCATACTGATCGAGACGTCGAGTTAATCCAACGGTTCTTTTCAGAACCACCCCAACTCATTTAGAGATTGTTATTACATGGCGTTACCGCAAACTCTTCTATATCTTATTTCCACCATGCAAAGTTTCAAATCCTACTTATTGTGTGCTTATTTTCGTGCTTATAGCGTGTGTACATTTATCATTGGGTCTACGGTGAAGAAGAAAAAGTACAACAGTAAATTGCCGCAATATCAGCTTTTCACCAGGGTCCCATTCCACAGCCATTAAAACCAGGAAATTATCAGAATAATTGATCTTCATTGGACAACAACATGCTGACCCTCGATCGTACAACCCCAAATGAACAGATGCGATACATAATCGCTTGACAATCAAGTGGTTACAGTAGGATAGTCCGAAGGTTCGATGGTCCGAAGGTTAGTTAGTCCGAAGGTTAGTTAGTCCGAAGGTTAGTTAGTCCGAAGGTTAGTTAGTCCGAAGGTTCGTTAGTCCGAAGGTTAGTTAGTCCGAAGGTTAGTTAGTCCGAAGGTTAGTTAGTCCGAAGGTTCGTTAGTCCGAAGGTTCGTTAGTCCGAAGGTTCGTTAGTCGAAAGGTTAGTTAGTCCGACGGTTCGTTAGTCCGAAGGTTCGTTTGCCAAATGGTTCGTTAGTCAGTTGAAGGTTCGATAGTCCAAATTGATAAGGTCCGATAGTCCGGATTGAAAGTAAGGTTCGATCGTCGATTAGGACTATCGGACCTTATCGTCGATTCGGACTACCAAACCTTCGGACCGGTGAACCTTCGGATCAATGAACCTTCGGACTTATGAATCTTCGGACTATCACATCAAATGTTCGGGTTAACAAACCCTATTTCATTTTCGGACTAGTGAAACCCTTGTTATGGATGAGACATTTGTGCGTTCGGACTATCGAACCTTCGGACTATATTGAACCTTCGGACTAACGTACCCTTGGACTATCAAGTGACGTGACGACTTGTGAAGTTTACTACATGTACTTGATTATTTTTGTAGTAGTCACGAGTAGTTTAACCGAGTAGTAGAATAACGGTAGTCACGTCTGGAGATCAATAGTCGCAACTTCGACACTAGTTACATTTTTTTATTTGAATGTACCATGGCAATATTTAAATTCATCAACAATGACGTCTTCATTGACCTTAATATGCAAAGCTGCAAGTGTGTGTTTTTTATGAGCAATTTTGTTGCTTAAACAATCCATGAAGTGATCTTATTTTCACTCTATGATGTTTTTTGTTTCAGGAATGGTGGGCCTCATGGCTTCAATCCCTCCTCCAAGACTGGAGTAATGATGGTATGGTAATCAGACTTGGCAGTCACATGTCAAGTATGGAGTGTTCATCAATGCTCTAGCTGGCAACAAACATGACATGCACCAACCATAGAGTAAGGACAGAGACGCACCAACTCATGCAAGCCATCGCAAAGAGCACAAGGACTTCGCGCTGTCTTTCCTCGAGTGACACATGGTGTCCAGGTAAACCGATGTCATTTCTTTGTGATCTTGGGGTTGACATTGTTTTATTACACAGGGGGACGTGACTCAAACCAAAAACCTACAAATTTACTGCGGCTTTTTTGGCAGTGCATCAGCCTTAGCTACATCATCGGTGTGATGCCTGCAAAAAGCTTTTATTTCGGGAAGTCCCCATGATGGGGTTTTCGCTTAAATGGCTCTGCTACCTCCCTGCTCTGCCGTTAGCAAAAAAAATCATCGCTTTCGGAAGCAGGGAATTCTGTGCTTAGTGCTCCACGTCAGCACTGGCAGCCCGTTATTTCAACTGCTTACCGCAAGGGCAAATAATCGAAGCTTGGAAGCAAGGAATTCTTTGTTTCTGTCAAGCGTTTTACGGGTTAGCAAGGGATTTTGTACTCAACTTTAGTATTCTAAGCTTACACAGCTAGCGCAGAAATTTGGCGCTTGTCGCTCTACTTACCGTGAGCAAAGTATTTAACGCTTGCGAAAAAGAAAATTCTTCGCTTACGTCAAGCGTATCTGGATCTGGATATTATACTCGGATAAAAACGGATACCCGCATCGCATCAGAGTAAAAACACCATCAGGGGGACTCATGGGGACTTCCCGGAATAACAGCTTTTTGCAGGCATATCACACTAACGATTGAGCCAAGGTTGATGCACAGCCAAAAGAGCCGCAGTCAACTGTGAATTACAATTTGAAATCTCGTGTTTTTTTGCAAAGTTCAGAGAATTGCTATATGGCTATATGCGGCGTTCGTTCGCGTACGTAGTGTAGGCTACACATTGTGTATTATTAGGCCATTGCAGCATATAATTGCAGCCCTAATTAATACGTGTATAATGTTACCATAGAGCAATATTTACAGTGCATACAAAATGCTCTATGGTACCATCACACACACTTCGTGGTTGTGTATAAAGGCAATAGCTGAATTCCCACTGATGAATAGTTCAGCGTCAAGTGCGTGGCAGCCAATGGGAGCGTGTATGCAAACCTATTGGCCTTTACCATCCTGGAATTTTTTTTTTCGCTGCCCGGGGAATAAACTTTTTAATTTTCGAGCCACCCCGAAAAGCCGAACTATCGTGATTACTTCTTGCGGATACCCCAACCGAGTGTGCTGGTGGAAATTTGAACCCCGTCACTATTATATTTTGGCGGTTATCGACAATTTTTGGTCAAATTATGACGTCACTTTTGCACCAAAAAGTTGTAATTCCAAAGGTTTTACGAATTTTGCATGACTCCACACAAGAAAGTTGTTCAGGATGCTCAACTTGGTCGATTTGCACCGTCAAAACGCGATTTCCAGAGTTGACTATTAAACAAAACAAGATGACCGCTCTTCGCTTTTCCCTGCCCGCTGAATACACTTTTTAATTTTCGAGCCACCCCGAAAAGCCGAATTAGCGTGATTACTTCTTGCGCATAACCCACCCGAGTGTGCTGGTGGAAATTTGAACTCCGTCACCGTTATATTTTGGCGGTAATCTACGATTTTTAGTCAATTTATGACGTCACTTTTGCACAAAAAAATTGTTATTCACAAGGTTTTGCGAATTTTGCATGACTCCACACAGGAAAGTTGTTCAGGATGCTCAACTTGGTCGATTTGTACCGTCAAAACGCGATATCCAGAATTGACTATTAGAAAAACAAGATGGCCGCTCTTCCCTTTTCACTGCCCAGTGAATAAACTTTTTAATTTTAGAGCCACCCCGAAAAGCCGAATTAGCGTGAATACTTCTTGCGTATACCCCCGAGAGTGTGCTGGTGCAAATTTTAACTCCGTCACTGTTATATTTTGGCGGTAATCGACGATTTTTGGTCAAACTAAGACGTCACTTTTGCACCAAAAAGTTGTAATTCCCAAGGTTTTGCGAATTTTGCATGACTCCACAAAGGAAAGTTGTTCAGGATGCTCAACTTGGTCAATTTGCACCGTCAAAACGCGATTTCCAGAGTTGACTATTACAATAAATAGATGGCCGTTCTTCCCTTTTCACTACCTGGGGAATAAACTTTTTAATTTTCGAGCCACCCCGAAAAGCCGAATTAGCGTGAATAATTTTTGCGGATACCCCACCCGAGTGTGCTGGTGCAAATTTGAACTCCTTCACTATTTTAATTTGGCGGTAATCGACGATTTTTGGTCAAATTCTGCACCAAAACGTTGTATTGCCCAAGTTTTTGCAAATTTTGCATGATTTCACACAGGAAAGTTGTTCAGGATGCCCAACTTGTTCGATTAGTACCGTCAAAACGCGATTTCAAGAGTTGACTATTTAACAAAACAAGATGACCGCTCTTCCCTTTTCCCTGCCCGGGGAATGCACTTTTTAATTTTCGAGCCACCCCGAAAAGCCGAATAAGCGTGATTACTTCTTGCGCATACCCCACCCGAGTGTGCTGGTGGAAATTTGAACTCCGTCACTGTTATATTTTATATATTGGCGGTAATCGACAATTTTTGGTCTAATTGTGACGTCACTTCTGCACCAAAAAATTGTTATTTCCAAGGTTTTGCAAATTTTGCATGACTCCACACAGGAAAGTTGTTCAGGATGCTCAACTTGTTCGATTTGCACCGTCAAAACGCGATTTCCAGAGTTGACTATAAGAAAAACAAGATTGTCGCTCTTCCCTTTTCCCTGCCCGGGGAATAAACTTTTTAATTTTCGAGCTACCCCGAAAAGCCGAATTAGCGTGATTACTTCTTGCAGATACCCCAAACGAGTGTGCTGGTGCAAATTTGAACCCCGTCACTGTTATATTTTGGCGGTTATCTACGATTTTTAGTCAATTTATGACGTCTCTTTTGCACTAAAAAATTGTAATTCCCAAGGTTTTGCGAATTTTGCATGACTCCACACAGGAAAGTTGTTCAGGATGCTCAATTTGGTCGATTTGTACCGTCAAAACGCGATTTCCGGAGTTGACTATAAGTAAAACAAGATGGCCGCTCTTCCCTTTTCCCTGCCCGGGGAATATACGTTTTAATTTTCGAGCCACCCCGTAATTCTTGCGGATACCCCAGCCGTGTGTGCCGGTGCAAATTTGAACTCCTTCACTGTTTTACATTGGCGGTATTCGACGATTTTGGGTCAAATTATGACGTCACTTTTGCACCAAAAAGTTGTAATTCCCATGGTTATGCGATATTTGCATGACTCCACAAAGGAAAGTTGTTCAGGATGCTCAACTTTGTCGATTTGCATCGTCAAAACGCGATTTCCAGAGTTGACTATTAGAAAAAACAAGATGGCCGCTCTTCCCTTTTTCCCAGTCCGGGGAATAAACTTTTTAATTTTCGAGCCACCCCGAAAAGCCGAATTAGAGTGATTACTTCTTGCAGATACCCCAAACGAGCGTGCTGGTGCAAATTTAACCCGTCACTGTTATATTTTGGCGGTAATCGACGATTTTGGGTCAAATTATGACGTCACTTTTGCACCAAAAAGTTGTAATTCCCATGGTTATGCGATATTTGCATGACTCCACAAAGGAAAGTTGTTCAGGATGCTCAACTTTGTCGATTTGCATCGTCAAAACGCGATTTCCAGAGTTGACTATTAGAAAAAACAAGATGGCCGCTCTTCCCTTTTTCCCAGCCCGGGGAATAAACTTTTTAATTTTCGAGCCACCCCGAAAAGCCGAATTAGAGTGATTACTTCTTGCAGATACCCCAAACGAGCGTGCTGGTGCAAATTTAACCCGTCACTGTTATATTTTGGCGGTAATCGACGATTTTTGGTCAAATTATGACGTCACTTTTGCACCAAAAAGTTGTAATTCCCATGGTTATGCGATATTTGCATGACTCCACAAAGGAAAGTTGTTCAGGATGCTCAACTTTGTCGATTTGCATCGTCAAAACGCGATTTCCAGAGTTGACTATTAGAAAAAACAAGATGGCCGCTCTTCCCTTTTTCCCAGCCCGGGGAATAAACTTTTTAATTTTCGAGCCACCCCGAAAAGCCGAATTAGAGTGATTACTTCTTGCAGATACCCCAAACGAGCGTGCTGGTGCAAATTAAACCCGTCACTGTTATATTTTGGCGGTAATCGACGATTTTTGGTCAAACTATGAGGTCACTTTTGCACCAAAAAGTTGTAATTCCCAATGTTTTGCGGAATTTGCATGACTCCACACAGGAAAGTTGTTCAGGATGCTCAACTTTGTCGATTTGCATCGTCAAAACGCGATTTCCAGAGTTGACTATTAGAAAAAACAAGATGGCCGCTCTTCCCTTTTTCCCAGCCCGGGGAATGAACTTTTAATTTTCGAGCCACCCCGAAAAGCCGAATTAGAGTGATTACTTCTTGCAGATACCCCAAACGAGTGTGCCGGTGCAAATTTAACCCCGTCACTGTTATATTTTGGCGGTAATCGACGATTTTTGGTCAAACTGTGACGTCACTTCTGCACCAAAAAGTTGTAATTCCCAATGTTTTGCGGAATTTGCATGACTCCACACAGGAAAATTGTTCAGGATGCTCAACTTGGTCGATTTGTACCGTCAAAACGCGATTTCCAGAGTTGACTGTTAGAAAAACAAGATGGCCGCTCTTCACTTTTCCCTGCCCGGGGAATATACGTTTTAATTTTCGAGCCACCCCGTAAAACCGAAATAGCGTGATTACTTCTTGCGGATACCCCACCCGTGTGTGCCGGTGCAAATTTGAACTCCTTCACTGTTTTACATTGGCGGTAATCGACGATTTGGGGTCAAATTATGACGTCACTTTTGCACCAAAAAGTTGTAATTCCCAAGGTTTTGCGAATTTTGCATGACTCCACACAGAAAAGTTGTTCAGGATGCTCAACGTTGTCGATTTGCATCGTCAAAACGCAATTTCCAGAGTTGATTATCAGAAAAACAAGATGGCCGCTCTTCCCTTTTCCGCTCTTGTAATTCCTAATGTTTTGCGGAATTTGCATGACTCCACACAGGAAAGTTGTTCAGGATGCTCAACTTGGTCGATTTGTACCGTCAAAACGCGATTTCCAGAGCGGATACCCCACCCGTGTGTGCCGGTGCAAATTTGAACTCCTTCACTCTTTTACATTGGCGGTAATCGACGATTTTGGGTCTACTTGTGACGTCACTGTGCACCAAAAAGTTGTTATTCCCAAGGTTTTGCGAATTTTGCATGACTCCACACGAGAAAGTTGTTCAGGATGCTCAACTTGGTCGATTTGTACCGTCAAAACGCGATTTCGAGAGTTGACTATAAGAAAAACAAGATGGCCGCTCTTCCCTTTTCCTTGCCCGGGGAATAAACTTTTTAATTTTCGAGCCCACCAAAAAGCCAAATTAGCAGGATTACTTCTTGCGGATACCCACACCCGAGTGTGCCGGTGCACATTTAAACTCCGTCACTGTTTTACTTTGGCTGTAATCGACGAATTTTGGTCAAATTATGAAGTCACCTTTGCACCAAAAAGTTGTAATTCCCAAGGTTTTGCGAATTTCCAGAGTTGACTATTAGAAAAACAAGATGGCCGCTCTTCCCTTTTCCCTGCCCGGGGAATAAACTTTTTAATTTTCGAGCCCCCCATAAAAGCCGATTTAGCGTGATTACTTCTTGCGGATACCCCACTCGAGTGTGCCGGTGCAAAATTGAACTCCGTCACTGTTTTACTTTGGCGGTAATCGACCATTTTTGGTCAAATTATCGCCGAATTAGCGTGATTACTTTTTGCGGATACCCCACCCGAGTGTGCCGGTGCACATTTAAACTCCGTCACTGTTTTACTTTGGCGGTAATCGACGAGTTTTGGTCAAATTACACTGTAAAAAAATTGGGTAAAAAAATGCCCAACTTTTTACCCATTTAAGGGCGAATAGTGAACTCCTCCAACTTTTGGGCAAAGTATTACCCATCAAAGTTGGGCGCTCTGATTGCCAAATAATTGGGTAATATTTCATCAACCAACAGTTGGGTAATTTTTTGTTTACCCATTTTCTGGGTATTGAATAATTACCACCTGATAAATATACACAGACACAAGGATTTGTTGTTGTAGTGAACTCTGCCAAGAGTTAATTTATTCCGTACTCTGAATTCGGTGGTAAAACGCCAATTCATAATAATATAAGGGATTTCCCTTTATTTAATTCCATCCAGTGATATCCACACTCATAAAGAAGTATACCAGTTCCCATTATAATACACTTTGAGACCAATTCGCAAAGGGTCCCAATTCCTCACTTTGCGAACGGTAAATTTCCAATCCGCAAAGGTTCCCACTTCTCGGCGATTTGCCAAAGAAGGTACCAGACTAATTACAATTATTATAATTAAATTATTATTATAAATTATTATAATTATAAATGCACTCATTGACTGGAGAAAACTCCGGGTCAATGAGGTTCCCACTTCCAGCGAGTTGCCAAGAAGGTACCAAATTAATCTACTTCTTTATATACAATCACATCATTTTATTACCACCATATTTATCCATATCAATTCACATAAATTAATTTACCACTTCCTCACAGGCTACAATGCCTATTAGCTTCTTGTTTATAGGAACAACCTAAACTTACCGCCAAAGCAAATTTTGATATAAAAATTTGCCCAAACACCCCCCCCCCTTTTTTTTTTTTTTTTTTTTTTTGTAACAAAACTTTCTCCGAGTGTGAAGTGGAGAACCTCAACCCGTCTGATAAATTTTGATGGAACCAAATGAATCATGTCTTGCCAGTACGCACCTTCCGGGTTAATGAGATGGGGTTGTTTTATAACAGGTGCGTTTTGCATCTCCCGAAGTATCTTCTTTGCATACATATTTAAATCCCAAGTGCAGCGTTTTTCTGCCCTCCTTTAACTTTACCTTGATACTTCACCCTTAACAAAATGTCTGACCAAATTAACCGTGTGTTGGGTAGGATGTTCCTAATTACCTTGAGGCTCTCTTTACCCTATGTCTACTCTGTCCCGAATTTTCCTTCAAGATATCTTTGGTCCCTAGATATTACACTATTGTCGTCGGGACCTCGCCTTTTGCCAGGTATCTCCTGAGCCTAGTACCAGCCGTCCAGGCGTGCCCCAGACACGTCTTTCCATGTCACTGTCCCACCACTGTGTCGCTGCTGTGGCGAATGATACTGTCCCGGTACCCACGTTCTTGCTTCGGATTGATGAACATCTTTAGGCTCCCTTTTACCCTATGTGTTATCTGTCCCGAATTTTCCTTCAAGATATCTTTGGTCCTTAGATGTAACACTATTGTCGTCGGGACCTCGCCTTTTGCCGTATCACCTGAGCCTAGTCCCAGCCGTCCAGGCGTGCCCCAGACACGCCTTTGTCACTGTACCACCACTGTGCCGCTGCTGTGGCGAATGATACTGTCCCCGATAAACATCTGTATAAAAACAAATTCAAAGAAAAACAGCCTGGGTAATCTGTTCTGACCAATATTTTATCTTGTCAAAGTCTTGTATGTAGTTGAAAATGTTGTACACAATTTGTTAACAACCAACTCAACATTCACCAATCTTGTAAATGATTATTTATCTTAAACAGCAATATGCTAATTAAAGAAGCGGCTGTCTACACTGCTTATTTATGACCTTGCTACAAGCTACCCCTTTTTAGACAATTGAAAACATTAAGTCTGGCCTAATGTAGGATTCAAGTGCTCCAGACTTCCATCTCCCCCATACTTTTGATTTGTTCCTCCCGAACCCCAAACATATCCTGCAACTATGAACTGAAAAGGGTGTGGGGTTTACCTGATGGCCTTAATCCCTACTTTAAGATGTGATTAACTTGTCTGGCTGACATAGGGTCCCCCTCAATGTACAAACGGTGAAGTATTGGCATTCCTGTCAATAGAAATGATTGAACTTTACCCACTTGATCCGTTTTTGAATATCTTAGAACTACTTGCAAATTCCCTTCCTGATTAAAGGAAATATCACCAATACGCAACGCCCGGGAATTTGCCATCGTGAGTTGTAAACTCACTCACCCTCAGAATAACCGAAAAGGGCAACCAAGAATGCTGCTTTTAACAGCAGAGCTTCATATGCTGATTATACTTTAAACATTAACTATGCTACTTTAATAAAGGTCATATAGGTCAAATATGGTATGTCTGCAAGCTATGCTGCAACCGGATGAAGATGTCTGCAAGCTATGCTGCAACCGGAGCAACTGATTCCTTTTTAATCATTCATCTTCTCTTTTCATCTTCACACTCTTCTACGTTTGCATCGAACATTTTTGTCTTCACTGTAAAAATTACACCCTGTAATTGAACCTATTTTTAATCATGCATCTTGTCATTTCATGTGTATGCTATGTTACATTTTAATCCAACATTATAATGGGTTACTTTTTGTAACCACTTTACGAATTGTTATCTTCACTGCCAATAATTACACCCTGTAACTTGAATAAGTGGAGCACTCGATCATTTTTAATCATGCGTCTTCTCATCTCATGTACATACTCTGTACGTTTAGTCCCACATTATAATGTTTGTTACTTTTTGTAACGACCGAATTTTCGTCTTCACTGACAATAATTACACCCTGTAACTTGAATAACCGGATCAACTGATAATTTTTAATCATGCGCCTTTGTTGTTCATATACGTAAGCTTTACGGTTTAGCCCGCCTCCATTGTTCGTTACATTTTGTACCGACATTTTTACGACACAACGTGTCATTGCCATGGAACATCAGTGCTGTGTTGACCGCCAGATACGAAAAACCAACCGATATTGGAAACGTACACCTGATCTATGCAAATCAGCGCTTTCAGGTTCAAGCTAGTACTGACCTCCCTGCTAAGCTATGGAAGCTGCTACTGTTACCGATGATACTTAAACTATATAACGACTAAAAAAAGACTAAATTAACAAAGCTTTAATGTGTATATTGATAGCATAGCCAGATATTATCCTGGGTACCGCACCCAGTCCTATTCAATGTTCCCGCCAAACCATTGAACCGTGTAACTCTTTTATACTTAACAAGTATACAGCAGATTTATTCTAATTCGCCTCAGGACCCAACCGAATAATTCAATATTTTGCAGACTGGCGGTAAAAACTAACCAGACTGCTCAGCACTGGAAATGTAATGGAACATCTTGAATCTTGCCGAGGGTCCAAGCGTCTACAATCCTCATTCATCTTAGAAACAATGAAACTACCCGTGGGATCCTCCCATTTGTGCAATTTATGAACATATGAAATATAACTGCAAGCATAGAGAATCACACTGGATTCACCAACTCAAGACAGTCAAGCCCTTTGGACCAAACATAAACACTGGTGTTAAATAACTTCCCGTTACCCCCACTTCACTTCTGCTTGAGAACTATAATGTTGTTTATATTCTGTAACTCAAGTATAAATTAATTTTTTAAAGTTGTCCTATATATTTGTTACTATAACTATCTCATGTAAGTAACCCCCCTTCTTTTTTCCACAGGTCCCTCATACCTATTTTTAATACCATCGTACTTTTGATCTTGCTTTTCTCTATTAATTGACCATTGTTAATTGCATCATGATGCAACTTGTTCTCTAATTCTACCCTTTCATGTTTCCCTGCATTGTTAACGAACAATGCATTTACCACTTTTATGGTCCAGTAATCCATCCTTTCATATGAAACCTCCTTTGTCCTCGCCACTCTACTCGTATTGGTTCATAGCCACCAATTGTTTCTGAAATAGAAACTTTGATTGGCTGTTATTTTCCCGCTTCTTTCTTTCCCGCTTCTTTCTTCATTTAATCCATTTCCCCTCTCTTTTTCTATGAATGGATATGTATTTGTTTGTACTTGTTTTATGCCTCTGAACTAGGTCCGGTTTGGATCGAAAGCTAAGGCCATCTATACCACCCTATTCATTAAACATATGAAATACCAGATACGTATGTACAAATGGAAGAAGATGCAAAGGTCTTTAATTTTAATATTATGCAATAGGCTACCCCTTAATTTTTGGAAGCTGGCCATTTAGTGTCTAATAATGATCAATCATTCCGAAAGGTCATAATGAAACTTGGTATTGCCCTTCTATTCTTTATGTACACTTTGTTCTAGAGCTTGATTAACACATGGTGCTGTGACGTGCAATGCCCATAATTCATCGTCAATTATGCCCATGATCTAACTGGTGTTAATTGCTGCCTCATTCTAAAAGTGCGCCATCCCCCCTTATTGGACGAGCTGCTGCTCTCTGTGCGTACGATCTGACACTATTTCAATAATTCTATGTGTTCTATGGAGATGAGCTCGCAAATACACTGCTACATAAGTCAAAAAATGCAGAGGTCCATGTAATGTATAGAAGTAATTGGACGCCTGTGTTTATTATCTTTCCATATTATAAAATCCCCCTCGTTTACAGCCAGCAAGAAATATTGTGTCTTGACCGCTATTTGTACTAATATAGGGTCACTCTGCTTTATAAGATCACAGCGAAATCCACAAACTCGCTATGAATAATCTTAAAAATTTTAAGGTTAGCGGTAGGCTATTTGTACTACTATAGGGTCACTCTTCTTTATAAGATCACAGCAAAATCCACAAACTCGCTATGAATAATCTTAAAAATTTTAAGGTTAGCGGTTGGCCCTCGCCCAATTCGCTACGAACCGATATCAATGGATTAAAGGGAGTTGATGGTTAATTCATATGCTGCATGTTATCCGCCATCGGTATGCTTCAAGAGCCCGCTGTGCAATCAATGGACCCCCACATGCAACTGCTCCCTACTGTAATTATTTTGCACCCTGCATTTGAAAGTTGGGCACCGCCCAGTTCTATTGAAGATGATGTCCCTCCTAACCTACTACATGCCCCATCCCTGTTATGTATGGAATACCCTGAATATTGACTAGAGTTTGCCAAGTTGTACACTAAACTACTAGACTTACTTATTCCTGATTGGCCTGACTGACACAAGCTCTGACTAACTTTCATATTAAACGGCAAGCTGCCAGAAAATTTTTATTGTCCGCCCTTTATTGTCCTTGTGTACCTGTACTCATGCTTTGAGAATGTTGGCCTGTTATACCCCGAGTTACGTGTAAAGGCCGTGAAATATCCTGACTATTAATCTGTGGGATGTTCGCAATTATTGACCCTTTATAAATACTAGATGTTTGAAACCTTTCCGTATTCACGGTACTCGTGTTACCTACTAGCGTTACTGTTGGGGCTGTACTTGCCCCAGCATTAGGTCTGAAAATGTAGCGACTCACCCGATTGGCCCGGCTAGTAAGCCATCGGCTTCACCACTCTCTGTAGCCGCCCATCTTCGCCCTCCTCATCAGGTATCACTTGGATTTCTTCAATGCGGTTCCCACTTCCAGCGAGTTGCCAAGAAGGTACCGAATTTTGCGAAACTATACAATCTATCTTAACTCCTCGGTGGCAGAATATTCAATGACGGTTCCCAGAAAGACAAGCACCCTTTCCCCAAATGCCTTGCTTTGGTTGGTTGAAAAGAACAATGGAACCACGTCTGAATGCGCCCTGACAATCCCAATCGCTTATAGCCCCGACTGTGCAACCTGACTATAATTATGCATATTTCCTGGTGTTAAATCGGTTTACTGCGTTACGCATTAAACCCTATTATCAATTACCCACTTATTGGGCGATGATTTTATTCATGATCTAGTTAAAATGTTTAACCATTTTCGGTGTTATCCAACAAATGGTGAATGTATTTAACCCTTTGATTTACAGTTTATCCTGTGATACGTCATACAACCAGGCATATAAAATTTATTTTCCACGATGGCAAACGGTGGTGAGTTGTGACCTTGGCATCTCTCTCAAAATCGTGAGGGTGCTCAGTGGTTTGTAGATGCTTTGGAAGGTTAGTTTTTAACTAAATAAAGTTTGTTTCCTGTTCAGTTGTTGTACACAGTCGTGACAGTTGCAGCGCAAGCAATGCAGTGATAGTTCCACGCATGTATTTCATACACAAAGCAACACAACAACCACGCATACATGCCACAACCGGCGTTGCACATAATGGCATGATGATAAAACTGAAACTATCACAGTAGTGTCAATGTGTTGCTCGCTCTGCAATTGTCACGACTATATGTACGACTGAATAGAAAACACAACTTCATATTTAGTTAAAAACTCACCTTCAAATTGGATCTATATCCACTGGACAACCCCGCTCGTCACAGCCACTCCTCCACTCGCCATGTTGGAAAATATCTTTGTTCTACTGTTTAATGCCCAACTTTTTGGCAACTCTTTAATCGTAGTGCGCATGATCGGACGATTTTGACCAACTAATGTGCATAATTTTAACCAACAATCGAGATTAATTAAAATTACCAAAAAGTTGCCCAATAAATAAGCAAAAGTGTAACCAACAGTTATGATGAATTCAGATTACGAAATATTTTCCCAACACTTGCCCAACTTTTGTTCCCCTTTTAAACAAAGAATGGGCAAACAAAATGTTTGCCCAACAAGACCAATTATTTGGTTTGTTGGGCAATTATCGACCAATAATTGTTGAAGTTACTTTGCCCAACAAATGATTTGACCAACGTTTTTGCAGTGTATGACGTCACTTTTACACAAAAAAGTTGTCATTTCCAAGGTTTTGCGAATTTTGCATGACTCACCACAGGAAAGTTGTTCAGGATGCTCAACTTGGTCGATTTGCACCGTCAAAACGCGATTTCCAGAGTTGACTATTAGACAAACAAGGTGGCCGCTCTTCCCTTTTGCTTGCCCGGGGAATAAACTTTTTAAATTTCGAGCCACCCCGAAAAGCCGAATTAGCGTGATTACTTCTGCGGATACCCCACTCGAGTGTGCCGGTGCAAAATTGAACTCCGTCACTGTTTTACTTTGGCGGTAATCGACCATTTTTGGTCAAATTATCGCGACACCTTTGCACCAAAGTTGTAATTCCCAAGGTTTTGCGAATTTTGCATGACTCCAGACACGAAAGTTGTTCAATATGCTCAACTTTGTCGACTTGCATCGTCAAAACGCGATTTCCAGAGTTGACTATTAGAAAAACAAGATGGCCGCTCTTCCCTTTTGCTTGCCCGGGGAATAAACTTTTTAAACTTCGAGCCACCCCGAAAAGCCGAATTAGCGTGATTACTTCTTGCGGATACCCCGACCGAGTGTGCCGGTGCAAATTTGAACTCCGTCACTGTTTTACTTTGGCGATAATCGACGATTTTTGGTCAAATTATGACGCCACTTTTGCACCAAAAAGTTGTAATTCTCAAGGTTTTGCGAAATTTGCATGACTCCACACAGGAAAGTTGTTCAGGATGCTCAACTTGGTCGATTTGCACCGTCAAAAAGCGATTTCCAGAGTTGAAAATTAGAAAAACAAGATGGCCGCTCTTCCCTTTTCCCTGCCCTGGGAATAACCTTTTTAATTTTCGAGCCACCCCGAAAAGCTGAATTACCGTGATTACTTTTGCGGATACCCCACCCGAGTGTGCCGGTGCAAATTTAAACTCCGTCACTGTTTTACTTTGGCGTTAATCGACAATTTTCTGTCAAATTATGACGTCACTTTTGCACCAAAAAGTTGTATTCCCAAGGTTTTGCAAATTTTGCATGCCTCCACACAGGAAAGTTGTTCAGGATGCTCAACTTGGTCGATTTGCACCGTTAAAACGCGATTTGCAGAGTTGAAAAATTAATCGAGTGCCAAATTAATCGTGAACTTGAGTCGTGCAATCAGATGACTTTAACTGAGCATGTATGATCATGAGCATGGTTAGACTTTCTACTGAAAAATTTCCATAACAAGTGGTCTACCAAAATGTACAACTCAAGATTTTTGGTCAAACTATGACGTCACTTTTGCACCAAAAAGTTGTAATTCCCAATGTTTTGCGGAATTTGCATGACTCCACACAGGAAAATTGTTCAGGATGCTCAACTTGGTCGATTTGTACCGTCAAAACGCGATTTCCAGAGTTGACTGTTAGAAAAACAAGATGGCCGCTCTTCACTTTTCCCTGCCCGGGGAATATACGTTTTAATTTTCGAGCCACCCCGTAAAACCGAAATAGCGTGATTACTTCTTGCGGATACCCCACCCGTGTGTGCCGGTGCAAATTTGAACTCCTTCACTGTTTTACATTGGCGGTAATCGACGATTTGGGGTCAAATTATGACGTCACTTTTGCACCAAAAAGTTGTAATTCCCAAGGTTTTGCGAATTTTGCATGACTCCACACAGGAAAGTTGTTCAGGATGCTCAACGTTGTCGATTTGCATCGTCAAAACGCAATTTCCAGAGTTGATTATCAGAAAAACAAGATGGCCGCTCTTCCCTTTTCCGCTCTTGTAATTCCTAATGTTTTGCGGAATTTGCATGACTCCACACAGGAAAGTTGTTCAGGATGCTCAACTTGGTCGATTTGTACCGTCAAAACGCGATTTCCAGAGCGGATACCCCACCCGTGTGTGCCGGTGCAAATTTGAACTCCTTCACTGTTTTACATTGGCGGTAATCGACGATTTTGGGTCAAATTATGACGTCACTTTTGCACCAAAAAGTTGTAATTCCCAAGGTTTTGCGAATTTTGCATGACTCCACACGAGAAAGTTGTTCAGGATGCTCAACTTGGTCGATTTGTACCGTCAAAACGCGATTTCGAGAGTTGACTATAAGAAAAACAAGATGGCCGCTCTTCCCTTTTCCAAACTCTCGAAAATCAGCTGTTCCAAGGCTGCTGGTCCTGATGGCATACCAGCTAAGATAATCCGTGAATTTGCCTGTGAATTGAGTTTACCTCTCACGGACATCCTCAATACCTCGTTCAAGGATTCGGTCGCCCCCCCCCCCCCCCCCCCCCCCCCCCCCCCTCAGTGGAAGAAAGCGGTCGTCGTTCCTATACCCAAAACTAACCCCCCGACGTGGAATCAACTGAGACATATCGCTAACGGATCATTTTGCGAAAGTCGTAGAGTCATTTATAATTAATTGGCTCATGGAAGATATTGAACCTCTCATTGACCCCAACCAGTTCGGAGCTAGCAAGGGCCATTCTACAAAACACTACTCGGTCAAACTCCTGAACAACATGTTTCAACACGCTGATAACTCTAAAAGCCTTCCACGTTTAGTTGTACCAGACTTTAGCAAAGCCTTTGATCGGGTGGACCATAACATAGCTATCACTAAACTGCTTGATATGGGCGCTAGACCGTTGTGGCGCAACAGAGGTAGAACGCCCCTGCGCGAGGAATGGAACCATCCCAACAGCAGTGACCCCGCATAGCGCGTGCTATTGGTTAGCGCGATCACGTGTGCACGTGGCCAAATGCTATAAAAGCTGGACTGATACTCAAGAAATACTGATTGTTCTTGCCACACTCTGACTGCACTGTGTCCCGTCCAAAGATCGTATAGCGCCGCTAAGCGGCGCTATACGATCTTTGGTCCCGTCTACTAGGTAAGTGGACTGAGGGGCTGCTGCGTGTAAGGGAATCGGCTGACTATAGTCGGCTGTAACGGTTCTTGTATATGAGCTAAATTGAGGGGACCTTGTAGTGTAGTTGAGGGGCCATACTGGGTTGTGCGGCGAATAAGTTCCTCACTTGAGGGGCATACTGGGTAGTGCGGCGAAAAGGGTTCCTTTAGGAGTCCTCTGAGGGGATTATTGCCATTCGTGGTGATATCCTCTATGGTCCAATAACGAGATTACATTGTCCAATCATAGAGCTTGTGGGTTTGTCGAGTCATTGCTGGCGTGGTGCTGGTCTGCTAACTGCTGAGCTATAGAGCGCTGTGCCCCCTCTTGTTGTTGCTGGTACCATAGAGGAAGAGGCTGGTACTGCTGGTGCAGATCATTTGTGCTGAAAGGGCGCCCTCTGCTGTCGGTCTCCTGTAATTGAGAAGCCACCTTCAACCCCTGCATGTACCTTTTCTCGGGACGGTATACATTCATCCCAACGGACTCGTCTCCAGCCGCTCGGAGACGTTCTCGTCGTTGCCGTCCGCGCACCGCCCTCTACGTCGGAGGGTGAGGCGCCACACCGTGTATAGTAGTCCCATGGACTGCCCAGGGATTTTCTCTCGAACAGACTTCAGTGTGTGAAATATCACAACTCCCTCTCTAGCTGGTCAGTACTCAAAGTTGGCGTGACACAAGGAACTTTGACCGGACCTGCCAGCCTGCCACCTTTCTCAGCATGATCAACGATGCAGCAATACCTACTGAGAATTGTAACCTCACCCTCAAGTATGTTGATGATATGACCTTGATAGAGAACACATTAAATTAGCAGTACCAGCACCATGCAAGATACTCTTGACCAACTTGACTTATGTGCGTCAGAGAACAATATGCTAATAAACCCAGCTAAATGTTATTCTATGGACATTACATTTGCTAAGAACCCTGTTCCCAGTGACCCACTTCAATAATTGTCGGGTCAAGAACTTCAATCAAGTGAAGTCTGCAAAATACTTGGTATTAAGGTGGCCAATAATCTGAAATGGGACATACATATCAATGACATTATCTGTAAAGCCAGTGGGCGATTATTTATGTTGACTACCCTTAGAAGGTTTGGACTAGCAATCAAAGACCCTGTCACCATTTATGTTGGTTTTATTCGACCACTTTTAGAATATGCTGTCCCCGTCTGGCATCCTGGTCTCATACTAAACAACACAATTCTCTGGAACGCATTCAAAAAAGAGCTTGTAGGATTATTTTAGCTAAAAATGATTGCGATTAATACCACCATGCCCTTCATTTATTCAAGTTACAAAACCTCCAACAACGCCGTCTACTATGGAACGCCAAAGAGGCATTTAATCATCGGTGATGGTCTTTTGCAACCGGTGATCAAATTTGTCATCGGTGGTGGTCCTATGCGATCGGTGATCAACTTTAGCAATCGGTGATAAAACACGATCGGTGGTCCATTTTAGCGATCGGTCATGCATATTCATGATCGGTGATGGTATATAGCGATCGGTCATGCATATTCACGACCGGTGATGGCTTTTTGCAATCGGTGGTCAACTTTAGTGATCGGTGATGGCTTTTTGCAATCGGTCAACTTTAGGTATCGGTGATGGCTTTTTGCAATCGGTCAACTTTAGGGATCGGTGATGGCTTTTTGCAATCGGTCAACTTTTGCAATCGGTCAACTTTAAGGATCGGTGCTGGCTTTTTGCAATCGGTCAACTTTAAGGATCGGTGCTGGCTTTTTGCAATCGGTCAACTTTAAGGATCGGTGCTGGCTTTTTGCAATCGGTCAACTTTTGCAATCGGTCAACTTTAGGGATCGGTGATGGCTTTTTGCAATCGGTCAACTTTTGCAATCGGTCAACTTTAGGGATCGGTGCTGGCTTTTTGCAATCGGTCAACTTTAGGGATCGGTGCTGGCTTTTTGCAATCGGTAAACTTTTGCAACCGGTGATGGAATTTTGGGATATCCGAATTTTGCGTCCGGTCGGTGCAGGCCTACTTCAAAATCTATGATTGTGTAGATTGTTGTTATTTTCTAGTTCACACCACCATGGAGAAATAAATTACACTCACCAGCGGGTTGACTGACTTGCCAAACATTTTTAGAAGAGTACCATTTATAACTATAAGGGGGAACGCAACAAACATCAAATTAATTAGCTCTTTCTAAAAATTAAAAATAATAATAACAAAGGGGTATGAGAGGGTGTGCAAGCGGATATATGTCCCACAATTGGTTGTCGTCTTCCGGAAATGGTGTATGCTGGGGAAATACAAATAGTTATATTCAGTGAAGGGAAATGTTTTTGAACAAGAGTCTTTTAACCGATAGTTTTGTGTGTTAGGGGAAATCTGAAATCATACAAGCAGCCCCGTGTAAACAGACCCGGAGGTGAGAACATTATGACCACACAAAAACCGTTTTTGATCGAAAAAAACATAATTTTTATGTGCTTCATATGAATGTTTTTTTTTAGGACAAGCACAGATATAGTAAAACCGGGACGCGCTCAACACGTTTTATAAAAGGCTAGGTAAAGTATTATACAAATATTTCCTTTTAAACGGAGAGGCATGTATTAATTGAATCCAAAGCGAAAAACGTACTGTATAAAGTTCTTAATTTAGGGGGGGGGGCGCAAGGCGAAACAGGTGTTATAAAGTACTAAAGCGGAAATAATACAGGAGCGAGAAATTCTCAACCAAATCCAGTGTCAGGGGGGTGGAGGTGTTTGGAAAAGGAAAACATGTTATCGGTGTGGTCTCTGACTGTTGGAGTCATTGATAACATAATCATAAAAAATAAAATAAAAGTTTACGTTAAAACCTAATTTAATAGCATTGACAATTCGAGAAAATCGCCAAAGCTCTGACGTGGTATGACACTCTCATTGGGGACTGTACTTCACTGAATAATCATTTACTTGACCAGTTTATCTCATAGTTTATCTCCCAATCATGGAGGAATGTCCCGATCAACACCCATCTCTGGACGTCCCCAGCAGGAGTCTTCCTGTGTCCATGTACTGTACTGTAGTATAGGTATCTTTAACCACCTGGCTGCATATCATTATAAAATTGTTAAACCGTACCACGTTTTAATAAGAACCAAGCTTTAGTGCAGTGGCTATGGGAAACAATAAATTAACAATACCCAAAGGCGTGGGGGACAACTTGAGTGACTGGTCTCACTTCATTGATCATCTGTATGTCTATATCTTCTAGAATTTGGAAATCTCCAGTTCAAATACTCATACAAAAACTAGTGATTTCCTTTTCCAAACTCAATTTGTAAATCTACCGTATCTAAAGTTTAAACTTCTCCTCTGAACAAAGCTAACTTCTCCTTTGAACAAAGGGGCAAAATTTCATTCCCTGAACTATATGCACACAAAGACACACCAACCATGGCCAAACAAAAGCGAATAAATTATGTGAGAAATCTGAGTAGGGTCACTTATCAAACAAAATGAGAGTATTTTGTCACAATTTCATAGAGCAATCATGAAATTCAGAAAAATTATCGGTACAGACTCGTATTAGTTGTTCAAAAAACATTTACAAATATTTGTATTCCCACACCATTTCTGGAGGACGACAACCAATTGAGACATGGATCCCCTTCCACACCCTCTCCTACCCCGTTGTTATTTTACATTATAGAAAGAGCTAGCTAATTTGATGTTTGTTGCGTCCCCCTGACATAGTTATTCAATGGGACTCTTCTATGAATGTATGGCAAGTCAGTCAAAGAAACTGGTGAGTGGCGTAATCTGCAAACATAGGTTTTGAAATAGGCTTGCACCGGACGCAAAATACCATCACCGATTATTATTTGCCTCTTTGGCGTGGCGCCCCCGCGCCAACGCCAAAGAGGCAAATAATCATCGGTGATACTTGGCGTAAAATGTGTCACTGACCTCATTACTATAATAAGCGAAGAGTTCCCACGGCCAACTCATTACCATATTGCCCGCGAAAGACGAGACATGTTTACATCACACCACCACCACGGACGCTCAGTGAGCATGATAGGGTCCAAAGGTTGTAATAAGAGAAGTGCGTGATTGGACGTCAAAATGCTTCACATCCTGTGTTGTCTGATGTCTGACGAAAGATATACATATTCATGAGCTGCATACTAGCATATCAAAGAGCCCCCCTTAATTTCCTCGTGTGAAAAGGCCTAAAGATACCCCAACCCATACCCTCTCCTACCGATTTGTTATTATTATTATTATTTTTTTGAAACAGCTAATTAAGACTGGGTTGCTCTAAAAATCAAAGAAGTGGTAGCAGACTTTCAAAAATGGATTTCGTTTAAACTTTGCACAAGTGAAGGCCATCAACCAAAATGTAAAAATAAAGCATAAATTTTGCATTTACACCTTCGTTGCCATGGCAACGGTCAAAAGTAGAAAATTACCATATTGCACCCAATTTAGCTCTTTTCATGAGTAAAAATTACCCAAAGTTGAGGGCTCCACTGTGTAAAAACCAAATAGTGGACCTACCTCTCTGCTGGATATGATAAATATGCATCCTTAATCTTTCCAAAAATGCGTTTGACAAAAGTACAGTTAATTGTGAATGGAAGATTCCATTATTTCAAAAAGGGGTGTTGTGAGGAAAAGTCAATTTGGGAAATACAGGGGGTTGCTAAAATTGTCAGAAGTCCCAAAGTGGCATATTTAGGAAAGTTTTGCTTCTAGGCATGAAAGATAAGATACTGGTCTGTAAGAATTTCAAAAAAAAAAGTTTTGGTATTTGTTGTACTGGGGAGCAGTGCTGCCATAAACTTCGTCCTTTTTTGGAAAAAATTGTGTTTATTTTCAAATTGTAAAACAAAAAAATATAAATTTTTGTTTTAATGGATTTTGTTTACTCTTTGCACATGTTAATTCCTTCAACCAAAGTGTAAAAAGAAAGCATAGTTTTTGCATTGCACTTTGGTTGCCATGACAACGGTTAAAAATAAGAAATCTGCCATATTTCACCTAATTTAGCTCTTTTCTGAAAATGACCCAAAGTTGAAGGCTTCACTGTGTAAAGACCAAATATATTACCTGCCTTTCAACTGAATATAGTAAATATACACCCTTGGTCTTTCCAAAAGTGCACCTGACACAGGTACAGTCAATTGTGAATGGAATAATCCATTATTTAAAAAAGGGGTGTTTTGAACAAAGTTCAATTTGGGAAATAGAGGGGGTTGCTAAGTTTGTCAGAAGTCCGAAAGTAGCATATTTAAGAAAGTTGGGCTACCAGGCTTGAAAGATACTGGTCTGTAGGAATTTCAACAAAATGTTTTGGTATTTGTTGAACTGGGGAGCAGTGTTGTCAAAGCTTCATGCTTTTTGGCGATTGTATAGATTTAAGTTGTAAAATAATGCTCTTGTTATGACTTTCTACATGCTTAACAGTGATGAAGACTGACAAAATATCAGGACAAAATATAAAAAAGCATCTTATGACAACATAACTCCCAGTTGTATAAACAGGCATCACATAATTAAAAAAGAAAGTTTTTGTATTTTTTGAACTGTGGA
The DNA here is from genome assembly GCF_032118995.1 of Asterias amurensis. NCBI lineage: Eukaryota > Metazoa > Echinodermata > Asteroidea > Forcipulatida > Asteriidae > Asterias > Asterias amurensis. Next base: position 7,444,316 of record NC_092660.1, read on the forward strand.
GCAGTGTTGCCAGAAACTTCATGCCTTTAAAAAAAAAGGGTGTATTTTGCAAATTTCATAATCATATGAAACATAATGCTCTCTCTAATTACTTTTTACACGCTGAACAATGATGTTGATTGAAAAAAAAACAGGCACACAATAGAGCAAAGCAACTTACAAGTATAAAAATATAACTCTCAATTGTATAAACATGCATCACAAAGAGATTCTGTGGTATGTGTGTGGTCATTTACGTTTAGCTATAATTATCAGCTATACAATCTTAAACAAAATGTTCAATTTTCTTGACAAAATGGACGTTCACAGCTCTTCGTTTGAACATCAAAAATGTCTAACACGTCCTTAACACTGCACAGAGGCATCACATAATCAGTGACTGTGTGTACAATTAATGGTTACGTAAATCAATTAATTTCCAAGTTCCCTAATGGAATAACACTATTACCAGCCGAATTAGCTTGGGGTGATTCTTCGAACTATACATTGTATACAGTTATATTTTTTTAACTTTTTTTTTTCAATCAACATCATTGTTCAGCATGTAAGAAATGCCAATAAAGAGAATTAATTTGTTCTATTTCTTTTCAAATTTTACCATGTTGAGGCAGTGCCACTACATGATGCAGTTGCCTATTTGTGCTCCCCAGACATGAAAACACAAACAATCCCCCAATCACAACCGAAATGGCAAATATTCCCTAAAGGTGACTGAAGACAGCACAAACTTTCCTACTATTAATGATGTGCAATGGAAATTTTAAAAAGGGACTTTCAACAAAGGAGGCGCTTTGTAATGCATTGTCAACAAAATTTAATATGCTTGCGGGCTGGGCATGCAGGGGAGGGGGGGGGGGGGGGTAGTATAAAATCCAAAACTTAGGTCATTAAGAATATTCTTGATCAATGTTGGGTAGTCCACAAGGCTACAGGGTGCTCATGAAAGGTGCCGGATTGATGGAAGACTTAAAAGTATTATTTTACAGGATACAATTGCCCAAGTTTTTCTCAAAATGGAAGGACCAATGTTGGCCCGAAATACAACCGAAAGAAAAACATTCTGAGACCCCTGGCAAATTGTCATTTTGAGGGCCAAAAATAGGGTAAAAATGTTGATTTTGCAAATTTCTAAAAACATGCGCTAATGATGTTCTAAAAATGGCATTAGGGTAAAAGTTAAAGCAATAATTTTTTTTTTTTCTCAAGTTAAGCATAGGACGACTCAATGTATTGATGTGAAAGGTTTTATGAAAAAAAGAATGCACATTGGCTGGGTGGAGTTGCAAATATATGCTAAAATACAGTTTTTTAGACCCCAAAATTGGCAAAAAATAGCCAAAACACAAATGAGCTGTTACCATGGCAACGGGCTATATAGTGATTTCAAAAGTTTAGTTTGTTTGAATGCACCTCAAGTCCCTTCCACCCATAAGGTTTAAAAAAAAAAATCCTGATATTTTTACCTAATAATAATGTATAATTTGTTGCCATTTGTTGCGTTTTTGCCCTGCCAAACTGCCAATTTTCCGGCAAAACTGTGTTCGCGCACTTAAAATACCAAAACATTTTACTGCATTTTTATGTAGGTTGGTACCTTATCTTCCAACTATAAAAGTGTCATAATCCACAAAGTGCCACTTTCGGACTTATGGCCCCATTCGATACCCCTATTTTTCGCTATAAGAAAATATGACAAAAACACCCCTATTTGAAATAGTGGTTTGATCCAAAGTTGATCGCACACTTAATTTTTAAAAACATTTTCTGAAAAAGTAAACATGGTTGTGCAACATGTGTGAAAGAAAAACTTCAACGTTTTCCCCTTTAGACGTACCAGTGCTTTCAATTTACCTATATTTTAACTCTTAAATAAGGAAAAAACTTCGAAAATTTGCTGAAAATCTTATTTTGGCCGTAACCATGGCAACCAATGTCTGATATAACTTTTTTTTCGATTTTTGTGTTTTGTGTACCCAAACCTACTCATACATGGAGTTTTGCCAAAATCCATTTATTGAAATCTTTGATTTTTACAGCAACCCAGTCTTAATTTGATGTTTGTTGCGTTCCCCCTTACATAGTTACATGGAATGGTACTCTTCTAAAAATGTTTGGCAAGTCAGTCAACCCGCTGATGAGTGTAATTTATTCCTCCATGGTGGTGTGAACTAGAAAATAACAACAATTAATATCCACAATCTACACAATCATAGGTTTTGAAGTAGGCCTGCACCGACCGGACGCAAAATTCGGATATCCCAAAATTCCACCACCGATCCCTAAAGTTGACCGATTGCAAAAAGCCATCACCGATCACTAAAGTTGACCGATTGCAAAAAGTCATCACCGATCACTAAAGTTGACCGATTGCAAAAAGCCATCACCGATCCCTAAAGTTGACCGATTGCAAAAAGCCATCACCGATACCTAAAGTTGACCGATTGCAAAAAGCCATCACCGATCCCTAAAGTTGACCACCGATTGCAAACAGCCATCACCGATCACTAAAGTTGACCGATTGCAAAAAGCCATCACCGATCAATAAAGTTGACCGATTGCAAAAAGCCATCACTGATCGTGAATATGCATGACCGATCGCTAATACTATCACCGATCATGAATATGCATGACCGATCGCTAAAATGGACCACCGATCGTGTTTTATCACCGATTGCTAAAGTTGATCACCGATCGCATAGGACCACCACCGATGACAAATTTGATCACCGGTTGCAAAAGACCATCACCGATGATTAAATGCCTCTTTGGCGTTCCCTAGAAAAGGGGCCTATTTTGGGGGTTTCGTGGTCCCCATCTCCGGACTGCATGAAATTTGACGCACAAGGGTTTTCAATGGTACTGAATCCGAATTTGGTTGTTGCTAAGCTCTTAAACTGCACAGTTCGTGAACAGACCAATTTTTGGGTCATTTTAGGTCAAAAACAGTATTTTTTGATAACGTCTGTATACACTGGACTATTTACCAATCATTCACGGCAGTGCAAGAACCTTTTCCAAGTGTTTAATGTGAACGAAATTTTCCCCTTTTCTGTCCGATTAACATGCAAAGGCCTACAACAAAAACCCATGATTTTTATTGATTGAACATCAAGTACAATGCCGTTTGTTTTTCGTTGCTACGACGTGCGTGTGTTACATTTTTATTATCACGCGCGCGGCTGAGTTAGATGTGGGACGCAGACGCACTATTTGTTCGTATTCCACTCGCGCTTGTGTGATAACTTGTAGTTTTGTCGAACGAGCCTGTGAATCGGCATCCTTTTATTCAGGGGTTTGAAGAAATACTCTGTATGTTATAATGGTACAGTGTAGGAACGAAACACGATAATGCTTCGAATGACGTCACCCACATCGCAGGCTTCCGAGGATTTGTAGATAACTATTTGTCGCCGTAATTGTTTCTTTTCGGGATTCGGTGCAGGATTTTCGCCAAGCAACAGCAAGTAATGGATTTTCTGTATTTTATTTCATACCTACATATAAAAATTGCGTGGTCCAAAAGTGGGGACTACGGTTTTGAACAATTCTAGCGATCATCCCATGGTCTATTAGGTTTAGGCGTATTTTGGTTTAATCGGCTAATGGACGCTGGAAAATCTCTACAGGCAAAATGATGTCTAGTATTTGGAGAGTGCCTCCATCCAGAGATCATGATTTGAAGCTTTTAGACGTACAAAATAAGTTTATATACATATTTGTGTAGGGCCAGTAGGGGAGATAGCCTTAGCTTTGATCCACACCGGGTCTTCGTCAGATGTGTAAGCAAACACAAGCAACATAGCAAAAGGAGGGCAAAGAACTATGGGAAGGCTCCGAAAAAGCGGAAATTATACCCATTCAAAGTTGTTATCTTACAGACATGGGGTGGCTACGATCCCTTAAGAGTAACGTAGTGAGGACAGAATGATGGTCAATGGAAGGGTGGATTACCGGCCATAAAGGCTCGTAGGGAGCAGGACTTTCGTATCTTATAAAGTTAGAAATAAAAGGAGAGGCAACGGGGAATGCCACACTTCCGGTTTTGGCGGGCAGCAGGGGAAGGCCCTATAGGAAATGGACTTGGAAGTGTGCACTCTGAAAGTTTGGTGCATCTGTTGGTTTGGCCTTTGGCCTTAGTTAGCCTTGGTAGGAGGGCGGTATTTATAGGTACGGCTCAGGGGGAGTACCCCCTTAGTTACCCCTTAGTCTGAATGGCGTTGCGTTTATGCATTGAGTATGGTCTGAGAGAGTTTTAAATAGGGGGTGCCTTTATAGCGGTTTTGGCACCATAATATAGGAAACTGGCCCGGTTAATGGGGTTCCTATAAGACTAGAGCTCAATAAAAGTAGCTTCTTAAAGGAGGTTTGGCAGATTGTTTGCACGTTTTTTCACTACAGGCAAAGTTGGCTCTGAAAGTCCATAAACCTGGCAGGCTTCAGTTGCTCAAGGCTTCTCAAAGAGAAGCAGTTGCATGTCAACCTTTTGTCTGATTGCAACAAGCACGTTGAGACCAAGACGCCTGGCATAGCAATGAACATGTATAAGTCAATTACGGGGGAAGATTCTGACAAGCGTCTGCGCTTTGCATGCAAGGAAGCATATTGGTGACATCGTCCCTCCTGTTGATGTCAAACCTCGCTCAGCGACCCAGAGTGGCACAGCCTTCAGAGCCAGGCAACATCAGCGACAGGGCGTCAGACAAATCCGTCAGCCAGGTGTGCCGAGAGACAGGGATGTCTGTTTCCGATGCCGAAAAAGGGGTAATTTTTATCGAGACTGCAAGGAAATACTCTAAGTTTTCCCGAGCCGGTTTGGCATGGGGGACTTTTAGTCAACGTACGTCGGGGGAAGGGAGCCTCGGGGTGATATTTGGGTTTTCTATGTGCATGCTCTAAAGTGGGGAATCATTAGATATTCAGGTTTGCTCAAGGAATGCCTCGCCCCCTACTTACTCCATACAAAAAATAAAAAAAGTTGCACGTAGAACACTGAGTCGTTTTATAGTGTTGTGGTTTAGTGTGTCAAATAAAACAATTTGAACGGTTGGCAGTTGGCGCTAAGAAATGACATTTCTATGTGAAATGTATTCATTATTTATGGTCCGAGTTCTGTTCCCCTTTTATATATTGTATAGATCGGTCATTGGCCGTTGGAAATGTTTTACAAGTTGTGCTTTGAACGGTTTCTCTCTTGATTAAACCTAGGAGTATAGGCGGTTCTTGAAGATATTGTGAACCCATGTGTGGGAGCGCTCATCTTGCTACCCCTTTGATCTTGTTGCAGCTCAGGCTGCAAGGCGGCGCCGAGGTTCGTGTTTCTGGGTAGATATATCATGAGTTGTTGCAGGGCCCCCCGATGGATCAGAGCCAAGTCCTGCTAAAGTTCTTTCAGGTGTTTACCGGCCTAATTTTCAAGCCCTGCTGTTTCGAGACCCAGATTTATTTGTAGCTGGGAGGTCTGCACGATCATCCCCAGGCGTGGAATGACATATTGACTGAGTGCCCTCACGCCGGCCAGCAGATAGGGCGATGGTTGCGTCATGGCGTAGACTTGTTTGAGTTTTCCCAACCCTTTAGAGGGAAATACCGGGGAAGAACCTTTGACTCGGCTATCCTTCCACCCATGTACTTTTCTAACGCCCCTATTTGCAAAGAATTCACCCCTTTCATTAATGAGACAATTTCGAAGCGCCCTGTATAGAGGGGTCAATGGAGCTTATTGGGGCGGTAAAAAGCACGAAACCGCCGAGGTGTGTCAATGCGCTCACCATCGAACCCCCCAAAAACTAGTTTTGTCGATGAAGGGGCCAAACATCTGGTGTAAGGATACACCTTTCAAATTAGTTCCATTGGGGGATACTGTGAAATCGATTAGTCGAGATGGAAAGTTCTCGGGAACCGACGACGCTCAGGGATACAAACAAATCCTTCTAAATAAGAGGTCTAGGACCTTCTGTGGCTTCGAATGGGCGGGATTCTATTTTGTTGACACTACTCTCCCGTTCGGTTTCAAAAACAGTGCCTACATATATTCCTCACTTGGGTTTTGTCTCTCAACCTGGTAAAAAAAACCGGGGGCATTCACACAGAAGTTTGGATCGTCGACCGTTTCATTGGAGAGTGTGGAGAGTGTGGTGGAGAGGGGAAGTCTTGTTCCTAAAGGCAGAATGTTTATTTTTGTTTGTTTGCAGGGCTCGATCAGCGACTCGAGTCAAAAAGCTGCTAGAGCGTTGTATGTAGTCTGGTACATGCAGTCACTTGGATACTTCATCAACCCGAAGAAGAGCCAATTGCAGCCGGTTTCACGGATGGTGCATTTGGGTCTAGGGGTTTGTTCAGACTCCCTATCTTTCTGGATCCCGGATAAGAAGAAGTGCTCATTCGCCTGTGTTAGGGAGGACATGTTGAAAGCAGGTTCGGTGCTTCTGAAAAAGATGCAGCACTTTGTCGGAAAATGCCAAAGCTTCATTTTAGTGATCATTGCTACTCCCTTTTGTCCGGGAGTGTTGCTCCTATATGGTCGAGTTGGATGAGGTCACACCTGTTCATTTAACTCAACCGGTGCGCGATGAAGTGCTCTTTTGAAGTTTTGTCGACTCATTTTCAGAGCCTATCCCATGGAGGAAAACGCGGCACCAGTGACAGTAAGGTTGGCGTCGGATATGGCACGCCAAAGCGGAATTTATTCAACACTGCACGGAATCTGCGTCAACATAAAAAATATATCACAACATAACATTACTGTTCAACATTTAACCGAATTAGTGGCAACAAATTTAAATTGTGTCAACATGACGAAACATTGGTGTTCTGAAGCTACTGGTTGAATATCGGTAGGATCTGAGATGATCAATTTGTTAAATTGCTCAGATTGAGCTGAGATTAATTTTGTGCTAAGAAACATGGGTGTTCTGAAGCTACAGGTTGAATCTCGGCAGGTTCTTTGATGTTCAATTTTTTAAATTGCTCAGATTGAGCTGAGATCAATTCTTTACTAAGAAACAACGGTGTTCTCAAGCTACTGGTTGAATCTAAGCGAGATCTGAGTTGATGATTTTTTAAATCTGCTCAGATTGAGCTGAGATTAATTCTGTACTAAGAAACATTGGTGTTCTGAAGCTACTGGTTGAATCTCGGCAGGAACTGACATGATTAATTTTTCAAAGATGCTCAGATTGAGCTAAGACTAATTTTGTATTAAGAAACATTGATGTTCTGAAGCTACTGATTGAATCTTAACGAGATCTGAGTTGATGATTTTTTAAATCTGCTCAGATTGAGCTGAGATTAATTCTGTACTAAGAAACTTTGGTGTTCTGAAGCTACTGTGGAATCTCGGCAGGAACTGACATGATCAATTTTTCAAAGATGCTCAGATTGAGCTGAGATTAGTTCTGTACTAAGAAACATTGGTGTTCTGAAGCTACTGGTTGAATCTTAACGAGATCTGAGTTGATGATTTTTTAAATCTGCTCAGATTGAGCTGAGATTAATTCTGTACTAAGAAACATTGGTGTTCTGAAGGTACTGGTTGAATCTTAACGACATCTGAGTTGATGATTTTTAAATCTGCTCAGATTGAGCTGATATTAATTGTGTACTAAGAAACAACGGTGTTCTCAAGCTACTGGTTGAATCTAAGCGAGATCTGAGTTGATGATTTTTTTAATCTGCTCAGATTGAGCTGAGATTAATTATGTACTAAGAAACATTGGTGTTCTGAAGCTACTGGTTGAATCTCGGCAGGAACTGACATGATCAATTTTTCAAAGATGCTCAGATTGAGCTTAGATTAATTCTGTATTAAGTATCATTGGTGTTCTGAAGCTACTGGTTGAATCTTAACGAGTTCTGAGTTGATGATTTTTTAAATCTGCTCAGATTGAGCTGAGATTAATTCTGCTCTAAGAAGCATTGGTGTTGTGAAGCTACGTGTTAAATCTCGGCAGGATCTGAGTTGATGATTTTTTTTTAATATGCTCAGATTGAGCTGAGATTAATTCTGCAGTAAAAAACAAGGGTGTTCTGAAGCTACTGGTTGAATCTAAACGAGATCAGAGTTGATGATTTTTAAAATCTGCTCAGATTGAGCTGAGATTAATTCTTTACTAAGAAACATGGGTGTTCTGAAGCTACTGGTTGAATCTCGGTAGGATCTAAGATGATCAATTTGTTAAATTGCTCAGATTGAGCTGAGATTAATTGTGTGCTAAGAAACATTGGTGTTCTGAAGCTACTGGTGGAATCTAAGCGAGATCTGAGTTGATGATTTTTTAAATCTGCAGAGATTGAGCTGCGATTAATTCTGTACTAAGAAACATTGGTGTTCTGTAGCTACTGGTTGAATCTCGGCAGCAACTGACATGATCAATTTTTCAAAGATGCTCAGATTGAGCTGAGATTAATTCTGTACTAAGAAACATTGGTGTTCTGAAGCTACTGATTGAATCTTAACGAGATCTGAGTTGATGATTTTTTTAATCTGCTCAGATTGAGCTGAGATTAATTCTGTATTAAGAAACATTGGTATTCTGAAGGTACTGGTTGAATCTTAACGACATCTGAGTAGATGATGTTTTAAATCTGCTCAGATTGAGCTGAGATTAATTCTGTTCTAAGAAACATTGGTGTTGTGAAGCTACGTGTTGAATCTCGGCAGGATCTGAGTTAATGATTTTTTAAATCTGCTCAGATTGAGCTGAGATTAATTCTGTACTAAGAAACATTGGTTTTCTGAAGGTACTGGTTGAATCTTAACGACATCCGAGTTGATGATTTTTTAAATCTGCTCAGATTGAGCTGAGATTAATGCTGTACTAAGAAACATTGGTGTTCTGAAGCTACTGGTTGAATCTTAACGAGATCAGAGTTGATGATTTTTTAAATCTGCTTAGATTGAGCTGAGATTAATTCTGTACTAAGAAACATTGGTGTTCTGAAGCTACTGTTTGAATCTCGGCAGCAACTGACATGATCAATTTTTCAAAGATGCTCAGATTGAGCTGAGATTAGTTCTGTTCTAAGAAACATTGGTGTTCTGAAGGTACTGGTTGAATCTTAACGACATCTGAGTTGATGATTTTTTTAATCTGCTCAGATTTAGCTGAGATTAATTTTGTGCTAAGAAACCTGGGGCCTTATTCATGAAGCCTTCTTAGGCCTTAGTAAGCACTTACGTGTTACTAGTTCGTTCTTAGCGAGTTGCGTCATATTCACGAAGCACTCGTAACTTCAATCGAGTGCGTAAGTCCTTACTAGTGCTACGTGGGGTGTTTTCAGCTTCGTAGCGTTTTCTTAAGCCCTTTTTCAACATTCCTGGCCAAAATCTTCGGGCGAATTGAGTAGGTCAATAACAACAACTTTTAATATGTTCTACAATCCTTGCGACATTTTCAAAAACATTCTCAAAATTTTTGAGAATTTACTTACCTATTTTTTCTCACTTTTTAGTAAACTTTTCGTGATTTTGTTATTTTATTTCATCATTAAAAAAGTAATTATGTTTATTTATTTAGTTAATAGTAATAATAATAATAATGGGCATTTATAATGCGCGGGTATCCATCTAAATATGCTCATGGCGCAATGACACAATAAACGGAAAAAAGTTATGAAGTCCTCATTAGATGAGGCTTGAGGGAAGTTTTGAACAAAGCTATTGATAGAGAAAGTTTAACATGATCCGGCAAGACGTTCCATAATGGGAGCAGCAGAAGTAATTGATCTTTCACCCCATGATGTTTTGGCTAGGGGTTTCCTTAAAAGATGTTTGTTATTACATCGCATATAGACTGGCGGTTTGAAGTATGGGATTGGAGTCCTTCTGAGAGATATGGTGATAAAGTGCCTTTTGATATGAGCGATAGACATACACGAGGATCTTGAAGATGATTCTATCCTTAATGGGTAGCCAATGTAGATCTTGTAGGATAGGTGTGATGTGACTCTAGTGTTGGACCGGGTTACAATTCTGACGGCAATATTTTGAAGGCGAGACAAGCGGTAAATTTGATTATTATGCAGTCCATAGAGGAGAGAGAGTCCCATGCCAAGTCGGGAGGTTACAAAGGTGCGAACGAGTTGCTTTGTAGTAGTATTTACTTCATTTACTTTATTTACTTCGTTTATTTACTTCGTTTATTTATTTTATATTTTTAGTTTAGGGGTAACCAACTACATTTTGTACTCTCATTGCATGTTTGCGTCGTGTGAAAGCTTGCGAAATCTCTGAATGTCATCCCATTTGTGATGAACCACTTCGGTAGTTCTGAGGACTTTTCCAACACAGTTGATTCTCCGCGATTTGCCCAGGTGTCGGCCTTTCTCTTCAGCGTTACAAACTTACAACATCTGAAAATTTGTTGTTAAGCACCAACCAATTCAATGCAACAAGGTCAACTAACTTCACTATCTCAGCAGGCGAGGAACTTCGCCTTCCAATGATTCCCCTTTGCCTCCTCCTCGCATTGAACGGTCTTCCTCCTTGCTTTAGTCTGGCTCTGCTCCATGTTTGCAGGGTGACTGTAGCCAGTCCAGTCACTGTATAAACACTCGTTCTGGACAATGAGATCACGCTCCAGTGAATTACGTAACAAATCCATGACTGTTCAGCTCAAGCGCGTTCCCGCTTAAGAAGGCGTTACGAGAGGTTTAGTAAGTAACGCGGTAGTAAAGCGATACGAATGCTTCGTGAATAACACGTAAGGGCTTACTAAAGTCTTACTAACGTCTTACTTAGAGCCACGTAAGTGACCGATTTACGAGGGCTTCATGAATAAGGCCCCTGGTGTTCTGAAGCTACGTGTTGAATTTCGGCAGGTTCTTTGATGATCAATTTTTTAAATCTGCTCAGATTGAGCTGAGATCAATTCTGTACTAAGAAACAACGGTGTTCTCAAGCTACTGGTTGAATCTAAGCGAAATCTGAGTTGATGATTTTTTAAATCTGCTCAGATTGAGCTGAGATTCATTCTGTTGTAAGAAACATTGGTGTTGTGAAGCTACGTGTTAAATCTCGGCATGATCTGAGTTGATGATTTTCTTTAAATCTGCTCAGATTGAGCTGATTTTTTAAATCTGCTCAGATTGAGCTGAGATTAATTCTGTACTAAGAAACATTGGTGTTTTGAAGCTACGTGTTGAATCACGGCAGGATCTGAGATGATCAATTATTTAAATTGCTCAGATTGAGCTGAAATTAATTATGTGCTACGAAACATTGGTGTTCTGAAGCTACGTGTTGAATCTCGGCAGGTTCTGAGATGACCAACTTTTCAAAATTGCTCAGTATGAGCTCAGATTAATTCGGTACTAAGAAACATGGGTGTTCTGAAGCTACTGGTTGAATTTCGGTAGGATTTAAGATGATCAATTTGTTAAATTGCTCAGATTGAGCTGAGATTAATTTTGTGCACAGAAACATGGGTGTTCTCAAGCTACTGGTTGAATCTCGGCAGGTTCTTTGATGATCAATTTTTGTAAACTGCTCAGATTGAGCTGAGATCAATTCTGTACTAAGAAACATTGGTGTTCTCAAGCTACTGGTTGAATCTAAGCGAGATCTGAGTTGATGATTTTTTAAATCTGCTCAGATTGAGCTGAGATTAATTCTTTACTAAGAAACATTGGTGTTCTGAAGCTACTGGTTGAATCTCTGCAGGAACTGACATGATCAATTTTTCAAAGATGCTCAGATTGAGCTGAGATTAATTCTGTACTAAGAAACCTGGGTGTTCTGAAGCTACTGGTTGAATCTTAACGAGATTAGAGTTGATGATTTTGTAAACCTGCTCAGATTGAGCTGAGACTAATTCTGTACTAAGAAACATTGGTGTTCTGAAGCTACTGTTTGAATCTCGGCAGCAACTGACATGATCAATTTTTTAAATCTGCTCAGATTTAGCTGAGATTAATTTTGTGCTAAGAAACCTGGGTGTTCTGAAGCTACGTGTTGAATCTCGGCAGGTTCTTTGATGATCATGTTTTTAAATCTGCTCAGATTGAGCTGAGATCAATTCTGTACTAAGAAACAACGGTGTTCTCAAGCTACTGGTTGAATCTTAACGACATCTGAGTAGATGATTTTTTAAATCTGCTCAGATTGAGCTGAGATTAATTCTGTTCTAAGAAACATTGGTGTTGTGAAGCTACGTGTTGAATCTCGGCAGGATCTGAGTTGATGATTTTTTAAATCTGCTCAGATTGAGCTGAGATTAATTCTGTACTAAGAAACATTGGTGTTTTGAAGCTACGTGTTGAATCTCGGCAGGATCTGAGATGATCAATTATTTAAATTGTTCAGATTGAGCTGAAGTTAATTATGTGCTACGAAACATTGGTGTTCTGAAGCTACGTGTTGAATCTCGGCAGGATCTGAGATGAACAACTTTTCAAAATTGCTCAGTATGAGCTCAGAATAATTCGGTACTAAGAAACATGGGTGTTCTGAAGCTACTGGTTGAATCTCGGTAGGATTTAAGATGATCAATTTTTGTAAATTGCTCAGATTGAGCTGAGATCAATTCTGTACTAAGAAACATGGGTGTTCTCAAGCTACTGGTTGAATCTAAGCGAGATCTGAGTTGATAATTTTTTAAATCTGCAGAGATTGAGCTGAGATTAATTCTGTACTAAGAAACATTGGTGTTCTGAAGCTACTGGTTGAATCTCGGCAGCAACTGACATGATCAATTTTTCAAAGATGCTCAGATTGAGCTGAGATTAATTCTGTACTAAGAAACATTGGTGTTCTGAAGCTACTGGTTGAATCTTAACGAGATCTGAGTTGATGATTTTTTAAATCTGCAGATATTGAGCTGAGATTAATTCTGTAGTAAGAAACATTGGTGTTCTGAAGCTACTGGTTGAATCTCGGCAGCAACTGACATGATCAATTTTTCAAAGATGCTCAGATTGAGCTGAGATTAATTCTGAAGTAAGAAACAAGGGTGTTCTGAAGCTACTGGTTGAATCTAAACGAGATCAGAGTTAATGATTTTTTAAATCTGCTCAGATTGAGCTGAGATTAATTCTTTACTAAGAAACATGGGTGTTCTGAAGCTACTGGTTAAATCTCGGTAGGATCTAAGATGATCAATTTGTTAAATTGCTCAGATTGAGCTGAGATTAATTGTGTGCTAAGAAACATTGGTGTTCTGAAGCTACTGGTTGAACTCGGCAGCAACTGACATGATCAATTTTTCAAAGATGCTCAGATTGAGCTGAGATTAATTCTGTACTAAGAAACATTGGTGTTTTGAAGCTACGTGTTGAATCTTAACGAGTTCTGAGTTGATGATTTTTTTAATCTGCTCAGATTGAGCTGAGATTAATTCTGTACTAAGAAACATTGGTGTTCTGAAGCTACTGGTTGAATTTTAACGAGATCTGAGTTGATGATTTTTTAAATCTGCAGAGATTGAGCTGAGATTAATTCTGTACTAAGAAACATTGGTGTTCTGAAGCTTCGTGTTGATTCTCGGCAGGTTCTTTGATGATCAATTTTTTAAATCTGCTCAGATTGAGCTGAGATCAATTCTGTACTAAGAAACAACGGTGTTCTCAAGCTACTGGTTGAATCTAAGCGAGATCAGAGTTGATGATTTTTTAAATTTGCTCAGATTGAGCTGAGATTAATTCTGTACTAAGAAACATTGGTGTTCTGAAGGTACTGGTTGAATCTTAACGACATCTGAGTTGATAATTTTTTTTAATCTGCTCAGATTTAGCTGAGATTAATTTTGTGCTAAGAAACCTGGGTGTTCTGAAGCTACGTGTTGATTCTCGGCAGGTTCTTTGATGATCAATTTTTTAAATCTGCTCAGATTGAGCTGAGATCAATTCTGTACTAAGAAACAACGGTGTTCTCAAGCTACTGGTTGAATCTAAGCGAGATCTGAGTTTATAATCTTTTAAATTTGCTCAGATTGAGCTGAGATTAATTTTGTGCTAATAAACATTGGTGTTCTGAAGGTACTGGTTGAATCTTAACGACATCTGAGTTGATTTTTTAAATCTGCTCAGATTGAGCTGAGATTAATTCTGTTATAAGAAACATTGGTATTGTGGAGCTACGTGTTAAATCTCGGCAGGATCTGAGTTGATGATTTTTTAAATCTGCTCAGATTGAGCTGAGATTAATTCTGTACTAAGAAACAACGGTGTTCTCAAGCTACTGGTTGAATCTAAGCGAGATCTGAGTTTATAATTTTTTAAATCTGCTCAGATTGAGCTGAGATTAATTCTGTACTAAGAAACATTGGTGTTCTGAAGCTACTGTTTGAATTTCGGCAGGATCTGAGTTGATGATGTTTTTAAATCTGCTCAGATTTAGCTGAGATTAATTTTGTGCTAAGAAACCTGGGTGTTCTGAAGCTACGTGTTGAATCTCGGCAGGTTCTTTGATGATCAATTTTTTAAATCTGCTCAGATTGAGCTGAGATCAATTCTGTACTAAGAAACAACGGTGTTCTCAAGCTACTGGTTGAATCTTAACGACATCTGAGTAGATGATTTTTTAAATCTGCTCAGATTGAGCTGAGATTAATTCTGTTCTAAGAAACATTGGTGTTGTGAAGCTACGTGTTGAATCTCGGCAGGATCTGAGTTGATGATTTTTTAAATCTGCTCAGATTGAGCTGAGATTAATTCTGTACTAAGAAACATTGGTGTTTTGAAGCTACGTGTTGAATCTCGGCAGGATCTGAGATGATCAATTATTTAAATTGTTCAGATTGAGCTGAAATTAATTATGTGCTACGAAACATTGGTGTTCTGAAGCTACGTGTTGAATCTCGGCAGGATCTGAGATGAACAACTTTTCAAAATTGCTCAGTATGAGCTCAGAATAATTCTGTACTAAGAAACATGGGTGTTCTGAAGCTACTGGTTGAATCTCGGTAGGATTTAAGATGATCAATTTTTGTAAATTGCTCAGATTGAGCTGAGATCAATTCTGTACTAAGAAACATGGGTGTTCTCAAGCTACTGGTTGAATCTAAGCGAGATCTGAGTTGATGATTTTTTAAATCTGCAGAGATTGAGCTGAGATTAATTCTGTACTAAGAAACATTGGTGTTCTGAAGCTACTGGTTGAATCTCGGCAGCAACTGACATGATCAATTTTTCAAAGATGCTCAGATTGAGCTGAGATTAATTCTGTACTAAGAAACATTGGTGTTCTGAAGCTACTGGTTGAATCTTAACGAGATCTGAGTTGATGATTTTTTAAATCTGCAGATATTGAGCTGAGATTAATTCTGTACTAAGAAACATTGGTGTTCTGAAGCTACTGGTTGAATCTCGGCAGCAACTGACATGATCAATTTTTCAAAGATGCTCAGATTGAGCTGAGATTAATTCTGAAGTAAGAAACAAGGGTGTTCTGAAGCTACTGGTTGAATCTAAACGAGATCAGAGTTAATGATTTTTTAAATCTGCTCAGATTGAGCTGAGATTAATTCTTTACTAAGAAACATGGGTGTTCTGAAGCTACTGGTTAAATCTCGGTAGGATCTAAGATGATCAATTTGTTAAATTGCTCAGATTGAGCTGAGATTAATTGTGTGCTAAGAAACATTGGTGTTCTGAAGCTACTGGTTGAATCTCGGCAGCAACTGACATGATCAATTTTTCAAAGATGCTCAGATTGAGCTGAGATTAATTCTGTACTAAGAAACATTGGTGTTTTGAAGCTACGTGTTGAATCTTAACGAGTTCTGAGTTGATGATTTTTTTAATCTGCTCAGATTGAGCTGAGATTAATTCTGTACTAAGAAACATTGGTGTTCTGAAGCTACTGGTTGAATTTTAACGAGATCTGAGTTGATGATTTGTTGAATCTGCAGAGATTGAGCTGAGATTAATTCTGTACTAAGAAACATTGGTGTTCTGAAGCTTCGTGTTGATTCTCGGCAGGTTCTTTGATGATCAATTTTTTAAATCTGCTCAGATTGAGCTGAGATCAATTCTGTACTAAGAAACAACGGTGTTCTCAAGCTACTGGTTGAATCTAAGCGAGATCAGAGTTGATGATTTTTTAAATTTGCTCAGATTGAGCTGAGATTAATTCTGTACTAAGAAACATTGGTGTTCTGAAGGTACTGGTTGAATCTTAACGACATCTGAGTTGATAATTTTTTTAAATCTGCTCAGATTTAGCTGAGATTAATTTTGTGCTAAGAAACCTGGGTGTTCTGAAGCTACGTGTTGATTCTCGGCAGGTTCTTTGATGATCAATTTTTTAAATCTGCTCAGATTGAGCTGAGATCAATTCTGTACTAAGAAACAACGGTGTTCTCAAGCTACTGGTTGAATCTAAGCGAGATCTGAGTTTATAATCTTTTAAATTTGCTCAGATTGAGCTGAGATTAATTTTGTGCTAATAAACATTGGTGTTCTGAAGGTACTGGTTGAATCTTAACGACATCTGAGTTGATTTTTTAAATCTGCTCAGATTGAGCTGAGATTAATTCTGTTATAAGAAACATTGGTATTGTGGAGCTACGTGTTAAATCTCGGCAGGATCTGAGTTGATGATTTTTTAAATCTGCTCAGATTGAGCTGAGATTAATTCTGTACTAAGAAACAACGGTGTTCTCAAGCTACTGGTTCAATCTAAGCGAGATCTGAGTTTATAATTTTTTAAATCTGCTCAGATTGAGCTGAGATTAATTTTGTGCTAATAAACATTGGTGTTCTGAAGGTACTGGTTGAATCTTAACGACATCTGAGTTGATTTTTTAAATCTGCTCAGATTGAGCTGAGATTAATTCTGTTATAAGAAACATTGGTATTGTGGAGCTACGTAATAAATCTCGGCAGGATCTGAGTTGATGATTTTTTAAATCTGCTCAGATTGAGCTGAGATTAATTCTGTACTAAGAAAAAACGGTGTTCTCAAGCTACTGGTTGAATCTAAGCGAGATCTGAGTTTATAATTTTTTAAATCTGCTCAGATTGAGCTGAGATTAATTCTGTTATAAGAAACAATGGTGTTCTGAAGCTACTGTTTGAATCTCGGCAGGATCTGAGTTGATGATTTTTTAAATCTGCTCAGATTGAGCTGAGATTAATTCTGTACTAAGAAACAACGGTGTTCTCAAGCTACTTGTTGATTCTAAGCGAGATCTGAGTTTATAATTTTTTTAATCTGCACAGATTGAGCTGAAATTAATTCTGTACTAAGAAACATTGGTGTTCTGAAGGTACTGGTTGAATCTTAACGACATCTGAGTTGATGATTTTTTTAAATCTGCTCAGATTTAGCTGAGATTAATTTTGTGCTAAGAAACGTGGGTGTTCTGAAGCTACGTGTTGATTCTCGGCAGGTTCTTTGATGTTTTTTTTTTTTAAATCTGCTCAGATTGAGCTGAGATCAATTCTGTACTAAGAAACAACGGTGTTCTGAAGCTACTGGTTGAATCTAAGCGAGATCTGAGTTTATAATTTTTTAAATTTGCTCAGATTGAGCTGAGATTAATTTTGTGCTAATAAACATTGGTGTTCTGAAGGTACTGGTTGAATCTTAACGACATCTGAGTTGATTTTTTAAATCTGCTCAGATTGAGCTGAGATTAATTCTGTTATAAGAAACAATGGTGTTCTGAAGCTACTGTTTGAATCTCGGCAGGATCTGAGTTGATGATTTTTTAAATCTGCTCAGATTGAGCTGAGATTAATTCTGTACTAAGAAACAACGGTGTTCTCAAGCTACTGGTTGATTCTAAGCGAGATCTGAGTTTATAATTTTTTTAATCTGCACAGATTGAGCTGAAATTAATTCTGTACTAAGAAACATTGGTGTTCTGAAGGTACTGGTTGAATCTTAACGACATCTGAGTTGATTTTTTAAATCTGCTCAGATTGAGCTGAGATTAATTCTGTTATAAGAAACATTGGTATTGTGGAGCTACGTGTTAAATCTCGGCAGGATCTGAGTTGATGATTTTTTGAATCTGCTCAGATTGAGCTGAGATTAATTCTGTACTAAGAAACATTGGTTTTCTGAAGGTACTGGTTGAATCTTAACATCTGAGTTGATGATTTTTTTAAATCTGCTCAGATTTAGCTGAGATTAATTTTGTGCTAAGAAACCGGGTGTTCTGAAGCTACGTGTTGATTCTCGGCATGTTCTTAGATGATCATTTTTTTAAATCTGCTCAGATTGAGCTGAGATCAATTCTGTACTAAAAAACAACGGTGTTCTCAAGCAACTGGTTGAATCTAAGCGAGATCTGAGTTCATAATTTTTTAAATTTGCTCAGATTGAGCTGAGATTAATTTTGTGCTAATAAACATTGGTGTTCTGAAGGTACTGGTTGAATCTTAACGACATCTGAGTTGATTTTTTAAATCTGCTCAGATTGAGCTGAGATTAATTCTGTTATAAGAAACATTGGTATTGTGGAGCTACGTGTTAAATCTCGGCAAGATCTGAGTTGATGATTTTTTAAATCTGCTCAGATTGAGCTGAGATTAATTCTGTACTAAGAAACATTGGTGTTCTGAAGGTACTGGTTGAATCTTAACGACATCTGAGTTGATTTTTTAAATCTGCTCAGATTGAGCTGAGATTAATTCTGTTATAAGAAACAATGGTGTTCTGAAGCTACTGTTTGAATCTCGGCAGGATCTGAGTTGATGATTTTTTAAATCTGCTCAGATTGAGCTGAGATTAATTCTGTACTAAGAAACAAGGGTGTTCTCAAGCTACTGGTTGAATCTAAGCTAGATCTGAGTTTAAAATTTTTTTAATCTGCACAGATTGAGCTGAAATTAATTCTGTACTAAGAAACATTGGTGTCTGAAGGTACTGGTTGAATCTTAACGACATCTGAGTTGATTTTTTAAATCTGCTCAGATTGAGCTGAGATTAATTCTGTTATAAGAAACAATGGTGTTCTGAAGCTACTGTTTGAATCTCGGCAGGATCTGAGTTGATGATTTTTTAAATCTGCTCAATTTGAGCTGAGATCAATTCTGTACCAAGAAACAACGGTCTTCCCAAGCTACTGGTTGAATCTAAGCGAGATATGAGTTGATGATTTTTTAAATTTGCTCAGATTGAGCTGAGATTAATTTTGTGCTAATAAACATTGGTGTTCTAAAGGTACTGGTTGAATCTTAACGACATCTGAGTTGATTTTTTAAATCTGCTCAGATTGAGCTGAGATTTATTCTGTTATAAGAAACATTGGTATTGTGGAGCTACGTGTTAAATCTCGGCAGGATCTGAGTTGATGATTTTTTGAATCTGCTCAGATTGAGCTGAGATTAATTCTGTATTACGAAACAACGGTGTTCTCAAGCTACTGGTTGAATCTAAGCGAGATCTGAGTTTATAATTTTTTAAATTTGCTCACATTGCGCTGAGATTAATTCTGTACTAAACATTGGTGTTCTGAAGGTACTGGTTGAATCTTAACGACATCTGAGTTGATTTTTTAAATCTGCTCAGATTGAGCTGAGATTAATTTTGTTATAAGAAACATTGGTATTGTGGAGCTACGTGTTAAATCTCGGCAGGATCTGAGTTGATGATTTTTTGAATCTGCTCAGATTGAGCTGAGATTAATTCTGTACTAAGAAACAACGGTGTTCTCAAACTACGGGTTGAATCTAAGCGAGATCTGAGTTTATAATTTTTTTTAATTTGCTCAGATTGCGCTGAGATCAATTCTGTACTAAGAAACATTGGTGTTCTGAAGGTACTTGTTGAATCTTAACGGCATCTGAGTTAATTTTTTAAATATGCTCAGATTGAGCTGAGATCAATTCTGTTATAAGAAACATTGGTATTGTGGAGCTACGTGTTAAATCTCGGCAGGATCTGAGTTGATGATTTTTTAAATCTGCTCTGATTGAGCTGAGATTAATTCTGTACTAAGAAACATTGGTGTTCTAAGGCTACTGTTTGAATCTCGGCAGGATCTGAGTTGATGATTTTTTAAATCTGCTCAGATTGAGCTGAGATTAATTCTGTACTAAGAAACAACGGTGTTCTCAAGCTACTGGTTGAATCTAAGCGAGATCTGAGTTTACACATTGGTGTTCTGAAGGTACTGGTTGAATCTTAACATCTGAGTTGATGATTTTTTTAAATCTGCTCAGATTTAGCTGAGATTAATTTTGTGCTAAGAAACCGGGTGTTCTGAAGCTACGTGTTGATTCTCGGCATGTTCTTAGATGATCATTTTTTTAAATCTGCTCAGATTGAGCTAAGATCAATTCTGTACTAAAAAACAACGGTGTTCTCAAGCTACTGGTTGAATCTTAGCGAGATCTGAGTTCATAATTTTTTAAATTTGCTCAGATTGAGCTGAGATTAATTTTGTGCTAATAAACATTGGTGTTCTGAAGGTACTGGTTGAATCTTAACGACATCTGAGTTGATTTTTTAAATCTGCTCAGATTGAGCTGAGATTAATTCTGTTATAAGAAACATTGGTATTGTGGAGCTACGTGTTAAATCTCGGCAGGATCTGAGTTGATGATTTTTTAAATCTGCTCAGATTGAGCTGAGATTAATTCTGTACTAAGAAACATTGGTGTTCTGAAGGTACTGGTTGAATCTCGGCAGGATCTGAGTTGATGATTTTTTAAATCTGCTCAGATTGAGCTGAGATTAATTCTGTACTAAGAAACAAGGGTGTTCTCAAGCTACTGGTTGAATCTAAGCGAGATCTGAGTTTAAAATTTTTTTAATCTGCACAGATTGAGCTGAAATTAATTCTGTACTAAGAAACATTGGTGTTCTGAAGGTACTTGTTGAATCTTAACGGCATCTGAGTTAATTTTTTAAATCTGCTCAGATTGAGCTGAGATCAATTCTGTACTAAGAAACATTGGTATTGTGGAGCTACGTGTTAAATCTCGGCAGGATCTGAGTTGATGATTTTTTAAATCTGCTCAGATTGAGCTGAGATTAATTCTGTACTAAGAAACATTGGTGTTCTGAAGCTACTGTTTGAATCTCGGCAGGATCTGAGTTGATGATTTTTTAAATCTGCTCAGATTGAGCTGAGATTAATTCTGTACTAAGAAACATTGGTGTTCTGAAGGTACTGGTTGAATCTTAACGACATCTGAGTTGATTTTTTAAATCTGCTCAGATTGAGCTGAGATTAATTCTGTTATAAGAAACATTGGTATTGTGGAGCTACGTGTTAAATCTCGGCAGGATCTGAGTTGATGATTTTTTGAATCTGCTCAGATTGAGCTGAGATTAATTCTGTACTAAGAAACATTGGTTTTCTGAAGGTACTGGTTGAATCTTAACATCTGAGTTGATGATTTTTTTAAATCTGCTCAGATTTAGCTGAGATTAATTTTGTGCTAAGAAACCGGGTGTTCTGAAGCTACGTGTTGATTCTCGGCATGTTCTTAGATGATCATTTTTTTAAATCTGCTCAGATTGAGCTGAGATCAATTCTGTACTAAAAAACAACGGTGTTCTCAAGCAACTGGTTGAATCTAAGCGAGATCTGAGTTCATAATTTTTTAAATTTGCTCAGATTGAGCTGAGATTAATTTTGTGCTAATAAACATTGGTGTTCTGAAGGTACTGGTTGAATCTTAACGACATCTGAGTTGATTTTTTAAATCTGCTCAGATTGAGCTGAGATTAATTCTGTTATAAGAAACATTGGTATTGTGGAGCTACGTGTTAAATCTCGGCAAGATCTGAGTTGATGATTTTTTAAATCTGCTCAGATTGAGCTGAGATTAATTCTGTACTAAGAAACATTGGTGTTCTGAAGGTACTGGTTGAATCTTAACGACATCTGAGTTGATTTTTTAAATCTGCTCAGATTGAGCTGAGATTAATTCTGTTATAAGAAACAATGGTGTTCTGAAGCTACTGTTTGAATCTCGGCAGGATCTGAGTTGATGATTTTTTAAATCTGCTCAGATTGAGCTGAGATTAATTCTGTACTAAGAAACAAGGGTGTTCTCAAGCTACTGGTTGAATCTAAGCTAGATCTGAGTTTAAAATTTTTTTAATCTGCACAGATTGAGCTGAAATTAATTCTGTACTAAGAAACATTGGTGTCTGAAGGTACTGGTTGAATCTTAACGACATCTGAGTTGATTTTTTAAATCTGCTCAGATTGAGCTGAGATTAATTCTGTTATAAGAAACAATGGTGTTCTGAAGCTACTGTTTGAATCTCGGCAGGATCTGAGTTGATGATTTTTTAAATCTGCTCAATTTGAGCTGAGATCAATTCTGTACCAAGAAACAACGGTCTTCCCAAGCTACTGGTTGAATCTAAGCGAGATATGAGTTGATGATTTTTTAAATTTGCTCAGATTGAGCTGAGATTAATTTTGTGCTAATAAACATTGGTGTTCTAAAGGTACTGGTTGAATCTTAACGACATCTGAGTTGATTTTTTAAATCTGCTCAGATTGAGCTGAGATTTATTCTGTTATAAGAAACATTGGTATTGTGGAGCTACGTGTTAAATCTCGGCAGGATCTGAGTTGATGATTTTTTGAATCTGCTCAGATTGAGCTGAGATTAATTCTGTATTACGAAACAACGGTGTTCTCAAGCTACTGGTTGAATCTAAGCGAGATCTGAGTTTATAATTTTTTAAATTTGCTCACATTGCGCTGAGATTAATTCTGTACTAAACATTGGTGTTCTGAAGGTACTGGTTGAATCTTAACGACATCTGAGTTGATTTTTTAAATCTGCTCAGATTGAGCTGAGATTAATTTTGTTATAAGAAACATTGGTATTGTGGAGCTACGTGTTAAATCTCGGCAGGATCTGAGTTGATGATTTTTTGAATCTGCTCAGATTGAGCTGAGATTAATTCTGTACTAAGAAACAACGGTGTTCTCAAACTACGGGTTGAATCTAAGCGAGATCTGAGTTTATAATTTTTTTTAATTTGCTCAGATTGCGCTGAGATCAATTCTGTACTAAGAAACATTGGTGTTCTGAAGGTACTTGTTGAATCTTAACGGCATCTGAGTTAATTTTTTAAATATGCTCAGATTGAGCTGAGATCAATTCTGTTATAAGAAACATTGGTATTGTGGAGCTACGTGTTAAATCTCGGCAGGATCTGAGTTGATGATTTTTTAAATCTGCTCTGATTGAGCTGAGATTAATTCTGTACTAAGAAACATTGGTGTTCTAAGGCTACTGTTTGAATCTCGGCAGGATCTGAGTTGATGATTTTTTAAATCTGCTCAGATTGAGCTGAGATTAATTCTGTACTAAGAAACAACGGTGTTCTCAAGCTACTGGTTGAATCTAAGCGAGATCTGAGTTTACACATTGGTGTTCTGAAGGTACTGGTTGAATCTTAACATCTGAGTTGATGATTTTTTTAAATCTGCTCAGATTTAGCTGAGATTAATTTTGTGCTAAGAAACCGGGTGTTCTGAAGCTACGTGTTGATTCTCGGCATGTTCTTAGATGATCATTTTTTTAAATCTGCTCAGATTGAGCTAAGATCAATTCTGTACTAAAAAACAACGGTGTTCTCAAGCTACTGGTTGAATCTTAGCGAGATCTGAGTTCATAATTTTTTAAATTTGCTCAGATTGAGCTGAGATTAATTTTGTGCTAATAAACATTGGTGTTCTGAAGGTACTGGTTGAATCTTAACGACATCTGAGTTGATTTTTTAAATCTGCTCAGATTGAGCTGAGATTAATTCTGTTATAAGAAACATTGGTATTGTGGAGCTACGTGTTAAATCTCGGCAGGATCTGAGTTGATGATTTTTTAAATCTGCTCAGATTGAGCTGAGATTAATTCTGTACTAAGAAACATTGGTGTTCTGAAGGTACTGGTTGAATCTCGGCAGGATCTGAGTTGATGATTTTTTAAATCTGCTCAGATTGAGCTGAGATTAATTCTGTACTAAGAAACAAGGGTGTTCTCAAGCTACTGGTTGAATCTAAGCGAGATCTGAGTTTAAAATTTTTTTAATCTGCACAGATTGAGCTGAAATTAATTCTGTACTAAGAAACATTGGTGTTCTGAAGGTACTTGTTGAATCTTAACGGCATCTGAGTTAATTTTTTAAATCTGCTCAGATTGAGCTGAGATCAATTCTGTACTAAGAAACATTGGTATTGTGGAGCTACGTGTTAAATCTCGGCAGGATCTGAGTTGATGATTTTTTAAATCTGCTCAGATTGAGCTGAGATTAATTCTGTACTAAGAAACATTGGTGTTCTGAAGCTACTGTTTGAATCTCGGCAGGATCTGAGTTGATGATTTTTTAAATCTGCTCAGATTGAGCTGAGATTAATTCTGTACTAAGAAACAACGGTGTTCTCAAGCTACTGGTTGAATCTAAGCGAGATCTGAGTTTACACATTGGTGTTCTGAAGGTACTTGTTGAATCTTAACATCTGAGTTGATGATTTTTTTAAATCTGCTCAGATTTAGCTGAGATTAATTTTGTGCTAAGAAACGTGGGTGTTCTGAAGCTACGTGTTGATTCTCGGCAGGTTCTTTGATGATCATTTTTTTAAATCTGCTCAGATTGAGCTGAGATCAATTCTGTTATAAGAAACAATGGTGTTCTGAAGCTACTGTTTGAATCTCGGCAGGATCTGAGTTGATGATTTTTTAAATCTGCTCAGATTGAGCTGAGATTAATTCTGTACTAAGAAACAACGGTGTTCTCAAGCTACTGGTTGAATCTAAGCGAGATCTGAGTTTACACATTGGTGTTCTGAAGGTACTGGTTGAATCTTAACATCTGAGTTTATGATTTTTTAAATCTGCTCAGATTGAGCTGAGATTAATTCTGTACTAAGAAACAACGGTGTTCTCAAGCTACTGGTTGATTCTAAGCGAGATCTGAGTTTATAATTTTTCTAATCTGCACAGATTGAGCTGAAATTAATTCTGTACTAAGAAACATTGGTGTTCTGAAGGTACTTGTTGAATCTTAACGGCATCTGAGTTAATTTTTTAAATCTGCTCAGATTGAGCTGAGATTAATTCTGTTATAAGAAACATTGGTATTGTGGAGCTACTGGTTGAATCTAAGCGAGATCTGAGTTTATAATTTTTTAAATTTGCTCAGATTGCGCTGAGATCAATTCTGTACTAAGAAACAATGGTGTTCTCAAGCTACTGGTTGAATCTAAGCGAGATCTGAGTTTATAATTTTTTAAATTTGCTCAGATTGCGCTGAGATCAATTCTGTACTAAGAAACATTGGTGTTCTGAAGGTACTTGTTGAATCTTAACGGCATCTGAGTTAATTTTTTAAATCTGCTCAGATTGAGCTGAGATCAATTCTGTTATAAGAAACATTGGTATTGTGGAGCTACGTGTTAAATCTCGGCAGGATCTGAGTTGATGATTTTTTTAATCTGCTCAGATTGAGCTGAGATTAATTCTGTACTAAGAAACATTGGTGTTCTGAAGGTACTGGTTGAATCTTAACATCTGAGTTGATGATTTTTTTAAATCTGCTCAGATTTAGCTGAGATTAATTTTGTGCTAAGAAACCGGGTGTTCTGAAGCTACGTGTTGATTCTCGGCATGTTCTTAGATGATCATTTTTTTAAATCTGCTCAGATTGAGCTGAGATCAATTCTGTACTAACAAACAACGGTGTTCTCAAGCTACTGGTTGAATCTAAGCGAGATCTGAGTTCATAATTTTTTAAATCTGCTCAGATTGAGCTGAGATTAATTCTGTTATAAGAAACATTGGTATTGTGGAGCTACGTGTTAAATCTCGGCAGGATCTGAGTTGATGATTTTTTAAATCTGCTCAGATTGAGCTGAGATTAATTCTGTACTAAGAAACATTGGTGTTCTGAAGGTACTGGTTGAATCTTAACGACATCTGAGTTGATTTTTTAAATCTGCTGAGATTGAGCTGAGATTAATTCTGTTATAAGAAACAATGGTGTTCTGAAGCTACTGTTTGAATCTCGGCAGGATCTGAGTTGATGATTTTTTAAATCTGCTCAGATTGAGCTGAGATTAATTCTGTACTAAGAAACAACGGTGTTCTCAAGCTACTGGTTGATTCTAAGCGAGATCTGAGTTTATAATTTTTTTAATCTGCACAGATTGAGCTGAAATTAATTCTGTACTAAGAAACATTGGTGTTCTGAAGGTACTGGTTGAATCTTAACGACATCTGAGTTGATTTTTTAAATCTGCTCAGATTGAGCTGAGATTAATTCTGTACTAAGAAACATTGGTGTTCTGAAGCTACTGTTTGAATCTCGGCAGGATCTGAGTTGATGATTTTTTAAATCTGCTCAGATTGAGCTGAGATTAATTCTGTACTAAGAAACAACGGTGTTCTCAAGCTACTGGTTGAATCTAAGCGAGATCTGAGTTTACACATTGGTGTTCTGAAGGTACTTGTTGAATCTTAACATCTGAGTTGATGATTTTTTTAAATCTGCTCAGATTTAGCTGAGATTAATTTTGTGCTAAGAAACGTGGGTGTTCTGAAGCTACGTGTTGATTCTCGGCAGGTTCTTTGATGATCATTTTTTTAAATCTGCTCAGATTGAGCTGAGATCAATTCTGTTATAAGAAACAATGGTGTTCTGAAGCTACTGTTTGAATCTCGGCAGGATCTGAGTTGATGATTTTTTAAATCTGCTCAGATTGAGCTGAGATTAATTCTGTACTAAGAAACAACGGTGTTCTCAAGCTACTGGTTGAATCTAAGCGAGATCTGAGTTTACACATTGGTGTTCTGAAGGTACTGGTTGAATCTTAACATCTGAGTTTATGATTTTTTAAATCTGCTCAGATTGAGCTGAGATTAATTCTGTACTAAGAAACAACGGTGTTCTCAAGCTACTGGTTGATTCTAAGCGAGATCTGAGTTTATAATTTTTTTAATCTGCACAGATTGAGCTGAAATTAATTCTGTACTAAGAAACATTGGTGTTCTGAAGGTACTTGTTGAATCTTAACGGCATCTGAGTTAATTTTTTAAATCTGCTCAGATTGAGCTGAGATTAATTCTGTTATAAGAAACATTGGTATTGTGGAGCTACTGGTTGAATCTAAGCGAGATCTGAGTTTATAATTTTTTAAATTTGCTCAGATTGCGCTGAGATCAATTCTGTACTAAGAAACAATGGTGTTCTCAAGCTACTGGTTGAATCTAAGCGAGATCTGAGTTTATAATTTTTTAAATTTGCTCAGATTGCGCTGAGATCAATTCTGTACTAAGAAACATTGGTGTTCTGAAGGTACTTGTTGAATCTTAACGGCATCTGAGTTAATTTTTTAAATCTGCTCAGATTGAGCTGAGATCAATTCTGTTATAAGAAACATTGGTATTGTGGAGCTACGTGTTAAATCTCGGCAGGATCTGAGTTGATGATTTTTTTAATCTGCTCAGATTGAGCTGAGATTAATTCTGTACTAAGAAACATTGGTGTTCTGAAGGTACTGGTTGAATCTTAACATCTGAGTTGATGATTTTTTTAAATCTGCTCAGATTTAGCTGAGATTAATTTTGTGCTAAGAAACCGGGTGTTCTGAAGCTACGTGTTGATTCTCGGCATGTTCTTAGATGATCATTTTTTTAAATCTGCTCAGATTGAGCTGAGATCAATTCTGTACTAACAAACAACGGTGTTCTCAAGCTACTGGTTGAATCTAAGCGAGATCTGAGTTCATAATTTTTTAAATCTGCTCAGATTGAGCTGAGATTAATTCTGTTATAAGAAACATTGGTATTGTGGAGCTACGTGTTAAATCTCGGCAGGATCTGAGTTGATGATTTTTTAAATCTGCTCAGATTGAGCTGAGATTAATTCTGTACTAAGAAACATTGGTGTTCTGAAGGTACTGGTTGAATCTTAACGACATCTGAGTTGATTTTTTAAATCTGCTCAGATTGAGCTGAGATTAATTCTGTTATAAGAAACAATGGTGTTCTGAAGCTACTGTTTGAATCTCGGCAGGATCTGAGTTGATGATTTTTTAAATCTGCTCAGATTGAGCTGAGATTAATTCTGTACTAAGAAACAACGGTGTTCTCAAGCTACTGGTTGATTCTAAGCGAGATCTGAGTTTATAATTTTTTTAATCTGCACAGATTGAGCTGAAATTAATTCTGTACTAAGAAACATTGGTGTTCTGAAGGTACTGGTTGAATCTTAACGACATCTGAGTTGATTTTTTAAATCTGCTCAGATTGAGCTGAGATTTATTCTGTTATAAGAAACATTGGTATTGTGGAGCTACGTGTTAAATCTCGGCAGGATCTGAGTTGATGATTTTTTTGAATCTGCTCAGATTGAGCTGAGATTAATTCTGTATTAAGAAACAACGGTGTTCTCAAGCTACTGGTTGAATCTAAGCGAGATCTGAGTTTATAATTTTTTAAATTTGCTCACATTGCGCTGAGATTAATTCTGTACTAAACATTGGTGTTCTGAAGGTACTGGTTGAATCTTAACGACATCTGAGTTGATTTTTTTAAATCTGCTCAGATTGAGCTGAGATTAATTTTGTTATAAGAAACATTGGTATTGTGGAGCTACGTGTTAAATCTCGGCAGGATCTGAGTTGATGATTTTTTGAACCTGCTCAGATTGAGCTGAGATTAATTCTGTACTAAGAAACAACGGTGTTCTCAAGCTACTGGTTGAATCTAAGCGAGATCTGAGTTTATAATTTTTTAAATTTGCTCAGATTGCGCTGAGATCAATTCTGTACTAAGAAACATTGGTGTTCTGAAGGTACCTGTTGAATCTTAACGGCATCTGAGTTAATTTTTTAAATCTGCTCAGATTGAGCTGAGATCAATTCTGTTATAAGAAACATTGGTATTGTGGAGCTACGTGTTAAATCTCGGCAGGATCTGAGTTGATGATTTTTTAAATCTGCTCTGATTGAGCTGAGATTAATTCTGTACTAAGAAACATTGGTGTTCTGAAGCTACTGTTTGAATCTCGGCAGGATCTGAGTTCATAATTTTTTAAATTTGCTCAGATTGAGCTGAGATTAATTCTGTACTAAGAAACATTGGTGTTCTGAAGGTACTGGTTGAATCTTAACGACATCTGAGTTGATTTTTTAAATCTGCTCAGATTGAGCTGAGATTAATTCTGTTATAAGAAACAATGGTGTTCTGAAGCTACTGTTTGAATCTCGGCAGGATCTGAGTTGATGATTTTTTAAATCTGCTCAGATTGAGCTGAGATTAATTCTGTACTAAGAAACAACGGTGTTCTCAAGCTACTGGTTGATTCTAAGCGAGATCTGAGTTTATAATTTGTTTAATCTGCACAGATTGAGCTGAAATTAATTCTGTACTAAGAAACATTGGTGTTCTGAAGGTACTGGTTGAATCTTAACGACATCTGAGTTAATTTTTTAAATCTGCTCAGATTGAGCTGAGATCAATTCTGTTATAAGAAACATTGGTATTGTGGAGCTACGTGTTAAATCTCGGCAGGATCTGAGTTGATGATTTTTTAAATCTGCTCTGATTGAGCTGAGATTAATTCTGTACTAAGAAACATTGGTGTTCTGAAGCTACTGTTTGAATCTCGGCAGGATCTGAGTTGATGATTTTTTAAATCTGCTCAGATTGAGCTGAGATTAATTCTGTACTAAGAAACAACGGTGTTCTCAAGCTACTGGTTGAATCTAAGCGAGATCTGAGTTTACACATTGGTGTTCTGAAGGTACTGGTTGAATCTTAACATCTGAGTTGATGATTTTTTTAAATCTGCTCAGATTTAGCTGAGATTAATTTTGTGCTAAGAAACCGGGTGTTCTGAAGCTACGTGTTGATTCTCGGCATGTTCTTAGATGATCATTTTTTTAAATCTGCTCAGATTGAGCTAAGATCAATTCTGTACTAAAAAACAACGGTGTTCTCAAGCTACTGGTTGAATCTTAGCGAGATCTGAGTTCATAATTTTTTAAATTTGCTCAGATTGAGCTGAGATTAATTTTGTGCTAATAAACATTGGTGTTCTGAAGGTACTGGTTGAATCTTAACGACATCTGAGTTGATTTTTTAAATCTGCTCAGATTGAGCTGAGATTAATTCTGTTATAAGAAACATTGGTATTGTGGAGCTACGTGTTAAATCTCGGCAGGATCTGAGTTGATGATTTTTTAAATCTGCTCAGATTGAGCTGAGATTAATTCTGTACTAAGAAACATTGGTGTTCTGAAGGTACTGGTTGAATCTCGGCAGGATCTGAGTTGATGATTTTTTAAATCTGCTCAGATTGAGCTGAGATTAATTCTGTACTAAGAAACAAGGGTGTTCTCAAGCTACTGGTTGAATCTAAGCGAGATCTGAGTTTAAAATTTTTTTAATCTGCACAGATTGAGCTGAAATTAATTCTGTACTAAGAAACATTGGTGTTCTGAAGGTACTTGTTGAATCTTAACGGCATCTGAGTTAATTTTTTAAATCTGCTCAGATTGAGCTGAGATCAATTCTGTACTAAGAAACATTGGTATTGTGGAGCTACGTGTTAAATCTCGGCAGGATCTGAGTTGATGATTTTTTAAATCTGCTCAGATTGAGCTGAGATTAATTCTGTACTAAGAAACATTGGTGTTCTGAAGCTACTGTTTGAATCTCGGCAGGATCTGAGTTGATGATTTTTTAAATCTGCTCAGATTGAGCTGAGATTAATTCTGTACTAAGAAACAACGGTGTTCTCAAGCTACTGGTTGAATCTAAGCGAGATCTGAGTTTACACATTGGTGTTCTGAAGGTACTTGTTGAATCTTAACATCTGAGTTGATGATTTTTTTAAATCTGCTCAGATTTAGCTGAGATTAATTTTGTGCTAAGAAACGTGGGTGTTCTGAAGCTACGTGTTGATTCTCGGCAGGTTCTTTGATGATCATTTTTTTAAATCTGCTCAGATTGAGCTGAGATCAATTCTGTTATAAGAAACAATGGTGTTCTGAAGCTACTGTTTGAATCTCGGCAGGATCTGAGTTGATGATTTTTTAAATCTGCTCAGATTGAGCTGAGATTAATTCTGTACTAAGAAACAACGGTGTTCTCAAGCTACTGGTTGAATCTAAGCGAGATCTGAGTTTACACATTGGTGTTCTGAAGGTACTGGTTGAATCTTAACATCTGAGTTTATGATTTTTTAAATCTGCTCAGATTGAGCTGAGATTAATTCTGTACTAAGAAACAACGGTGTTCTCAAGCTACTGGTTGATTCTAAGCGAGATCTGAGTTTATAATTTTTTTAATCTGCACAGATTGAGCTGAAATTAATTCTGTACTAAGAAACATTGGTGTTCTGAAGGTACTTGTTGAATCTTAACGGCATCTGAGTTAATTTTTTAAATCTGCTCAGATTGAGCTGAGATTAATTCTGTTATAAGAAACATTGGTATTGTGGAGCTACTGGTTGAATCTAAGCGAGATCTGAGTTTATTAGGTGTTCGGCCACCAGCCGAACAACTATTGTTATTGTTCTGTTTTTTTTTTTTTTTTTTTTTTTTTTTTTTTTTTTTTTCTGCGTGTTCTTCTCCTCGAACGTTCTCGCGCGATTTTCGCAAAAACTAAAGCTTGTATGAACCTGAAACTTACCATATATATTGATCTTAATGAGTAGACGAAACAGCAACATTTTTGGAATGATGACGTCATTGATGACGTCATTACGTTCAAAAAAACGCTAAAAATTGGAGAGTTCATATCTTGAGAACTACAAATGCCACACACAAGATATTTGGTGCATATAAAAGGTCTTGTAATTAGCTACAAAAGTCGTGCACAACGTGACCTCATGTGACTTTTACTTCCGGTTGAAACAGGAAGTTCAAAATTTCAAAAGTTCATATCTCAAGAACTATATATCATATTCCCAAAATTTGAATATCAGTTTGAAGATCAGTTATCCTGCTCAAATTTTTGCACAAACATAATGCCAGTTGAATTTTGCCTTCTGGTCGTAAAAGCGCGCGTTTGTGTTGACCTCCATTCATTACGCGTAGAAACCAGATAGTATCGCCATTCATGTATGTGAATGCTACTATTGTATTGTGGGTGTGTGGGTGTGTGTGCGTGTAGTTCATGTAGGCCTACATTGTATCCATGCTCTACGACAAAACAGCACTGCGTGGCTGTGGGCATTACGGGTTGTGTATACACATGCAGACTCCGTTGAAGGCGCGCGTAATTCAAATTCCACTACGCTGGGATTCGCCTCATCTTTCTTCGTGCGATTTTGAACAAAATGTTGCGCTACTATGAACTTGAAACTTATCATAAACATGAACCTTCATGAGTAGATGAACCCGCAACTTTTTTGGAATGATGACGTCATCGATGACGTCATTACGTTAAATAAACGGTAAATAATTGAAAAATTCATATCTTGAGAACCACAAACGCTACGTACAAGATTCTTTCACTACATGAAACCTCTTGTAATGTTCTACAAATGTTGTACACAACGTGACCTCATTTGACCATTCACCCGAACACCCTGAGTTTGTACACAAACTCTCAATTTCTAGTAATTTTTTAAATTTGCTCAGATTGCGCTGAGATCAATTCTGTACTAAGAAACAATGGTGTTCTCAAGCTACTGGTTGAATCTAAGCGAGATCTGAGTTTATAATTTTTTAAATTTGCTCAGATTGCGCTGAGATCAATTCTGTACTAAGAAACATTGGTGTTCTGAAGGTACTTGTTGAATCTTAACGGCATCTGAGTTAATTTTTTAAATCTGCTCAGATTGAGCTGAGATCAATTCTGTTATAAGAAACATTGGTATTGTGGAGCTACGTGTTAAATCTCGGCAGGATCTGAGTTGATGATTTTTTTAATCTGCTCAGATTGAGCTGAGATTAATTCTGTACTAAGAAACATTGGTGTTCTGAAGGTACTGGTTGAATCTTAACATCTGAGTTGATGATTTTTTTAAATCTGCTCAGATTTAGCTGAGATTAATTTTGTGCTAAGAAACCGGGTGTTCTGAAGCTACGTGTTGATTCTCGGCATGTTCTTAGATGATCATTTTTTTAAATCTGCTCAGATTGAGCTGAGATCAATTCTGTACTAACAAACAACGGTGTTCTCAAGCTACTGGTTGAATCTAAGCGAGATCTGAGTTCATAATTTTTTAAATCTGCTCAGATTGAGCTGAGATTAATTCTGTTATAAGAAACATTGGTATTGTGGAGCTACGTGTTAAATCTCGGCAGGATCTGAGTTGATGATTTTTTAAATCTGCTCAGATTGAGCTGAGATTAATTCTGTACTAAGAAACAACGGTGTTCTCAAGCTACTGGTTGATTCTAAGCGAGATCTGAGTTTATAATTTTTTTAATCTGCACAGATTGAGCTGAAATTAATTCTGTACTAAGAAACATTGGTGTTCTGAAGGTACTGGTTGAATCTTAACGACATCTGAGTTGATTTTTTAAATCTGCTCAGATTGAGCTGAGATTTATTCTGTTATAAGAAACATTGGTATTGTGGAGCTACGTGTTAAATCTCGGCAGGATCTGAGTTGATGATTTTTTTGAATCTGCTCAGATTGAGCTGAGATTAATTCTGTATTAAGAAACAACGGTGTTCTCAAGCTACTGGTTGAATCTAAGCGAGATCTGAGTTTATAATTTTTTAAATTTGCTCACATTGCGCTGAGATTAATTCTGTACTAAACATTGGTGTTCTGAAGGTACTGGTTGAATCTTAACGACATCTGAGTTGATTTTTTTAAATCTGCTCAGATTGAGCTGAGATTAATTTTGTTATAAGAAACATTGGTATTGTGGAGCTACGTGTTAAATCTCGGCAGGATCTGAGTTGATGATTTTTTGAACCTGCTCAGATTGAGCTGAGATTAATTCTGTACTAAGAAACAACGGTGTTCTCAAGCTACTGGTTGAATCTAAGCGAGATCTGAGTTTATAATTTTTTAAATTTGCTCAGATTGCGCTGAGATCAATTCTGTACTAAGAAACATTGGTGTTCTGAAGGTACCTGTTGAATCTTAACGGCATCTGAGTTAATTTTTTAAATCTGCTCAGATTGAGCTGAGATCAATTCTGTTATAAGAAACATTGGTATTGTGGAGCTACGTGTTAAATCTCGGCAGGATCTGAGTTGATGATTTTTTAAATCTGCTCTGATTGAGCTGAGATTAATTCTGTACTAAGAAACATTGGTGTTCTGAAGCTACTGTTTGAATCTCGGCAGGATCTGAGTTCATAATTTTTTAAATTTGCTCAGATTGAGCTGAGATTAATTCTGTACTAAGAAACATTGGTGTTCTGAAGGTACTGGTTGAATCTTAACGACATCTGAGTTGATTTTTTAAATCTGCTCAGATTGAGCTGAGATTAATTCTGTTATAAGAAACAATGGTGTTCTGAAGCTACTGTTTGAATCTCGGCAGGATCTGAGTTGATGATTTTTTAAATCTGCTCAGATTGAGCTGAGATTAATTCTGTACTAAGAAACAACGGTGTTCTCAAGCTACTGGTTGATTCTAAGCGAGATCTGAGTTTATAATTTTTTTAATCTGCACAGATTGAGCTGAAATTAATTCTGTACTAAGAAACATTGGTGTTCTGAAGGTACTGGTTGAATCTTAACGACATCTGAGTTAATTTTTTAAATCTGCTCAGATTGAGCTGAGATCAATTCTGTTATAAGAAACATTGGTATTGTGGAGCTACGTGTTAAATCTCGGCAGGATCTGAGTTGATGATTTTTTAAATCTGCTCTGATTGAGCTGAGATTAATTCTGTACTAAGAAACATTGGTGTTCTGAAGCTACTGTTTGAATCTCGGCAGGATCTGAGTTGATGATTTTTTAAATCTGCTCAGATTGAGCTGAGATTAATTCTGTACTAAGAAACAACGGTGTTCTCAAGCTACTGGTTGAATCTAAGCGAGATCTGAGTTTACACATTGGTGTTCTGAAGGTACTGGTTGAATCGTAACATCTGAGTTGATGATTTTTTTAAATCTGCTCAGATTTAGCTGAGATTAATTTTGTGCTAAGAAACCGGGTGTTCTGAAGCTACGTGTAAGAAACAAGGGTGTTCTGAAGCTACGTGTTGTCTCTCGGCATGTTCTTAGATGATCATTTTTTTAAATCTGCTCAGATTGAGCTGAGATCAATTCTGTACTAAAAAACAACGGTGTTCTCAAGCTACTGGTTGAATCTAAGCGAGATCTGAGTTCATAATTTTTTAAATTTGCTCAGATTGAGCTGAGATTAATTCTGTACTAAGAAACATTGGTGTTCTGAAGGTACTGGTTGAATCTTAACGACATCTGAGTTGATTTTTTAAATCTGCTCAGATTGAGCTGAGATTAATTCTGTTATAAGAAACAATGGTGTTCTGAAGCTACTGTTTGAATCTCGGCAGGATCTGAGTTGATGATTTTTTAAATCTGCTCGGATTGCGCTGAGATTAATTCTGTACTAAGAAACAACGGTGTTCTCAAGCTACTGGTTGATTCTAAGCGAGATCTGAGTTTATAATTTTTTAAATTTGCTCAGATTGCGCTGAGATTAATTCTCTACTAAGAAACATTGGTGTTCTGAAGGTACTGGTTGAATCTTAACGACATCTGAGTTGATTTTTTAAATCTGCTCAGATTGAGCTGAGATTAATTCTGTTATAAGAAACATTGGTATTGTGGAGCTACGTGTTAAATCTCGGCAGGATCTGAGTTGATGATTTTTTAAATCTGCTCAGATTGAGCTGAGATTAATTCTGTACTAAGAAACATTGGTGTTCTGAAGGTACTGGTTGAATCTTAACGACATCTGAGTTGATTTTTTAAATCTGCTCAGATTGAGCTGAGATTAATTCTGTTATAAGAAACATTGGTGTTCTGAAGGTACTGGTTGAATCTTAACATCTGAGTTGATGATTTTTTTAAATCTGCTCAGAT
Organism: Asterias amurensis; assembly: GCF_032118995.1. Taxonomy (NCBI): domain Eukaryota; kingdom Metazoa; phylum Echinodermata; class Asteroidea; order Forcipulatida; family Asteriidae; genus Asterias; species Asterias amurensis. Next base: position 7,480,208 of record NC_092660.1, read on the forward strand.
TTAGCAGAGATTAATTTTGTGCTAAGAAACCGGGTGTTCTGAAGCTACGTGTTGATTCTCGGCATGTTCTTAGATGATCATTTTTTTAAATCTGCTCAGATTGAGCTAAGATCAATTCTGTACTAAAAAACAACGGTGTTCTCAAGCTACTGGTTGAATCTTAGCGAGATCTGAGTTCATAATTTTTTTAATTTGCTCAGATTGAGCTGAGATTAATTCTGTTATAAGAAACATTGGTATTGTGGAGCTACGTGTTAAATCTCGGCAGGATCTGAGTTGATGATTTTTTAAATCTGCTCTGATTGAGCTGAGATTAATTCTGTACTAAGAAACATTGGTGTTCTGAAGGTACTGGTTGAATCTTAACATCTGAGTTGATGATTTTTTTAAATCTGCTCAGATTTAGCTGAGATTAATTTTGTGCTAAGAAACCGGGTGTTCTGAAGCTACGTGTTGATTCTCGGCATGTTCTTAGATGATCATTTTTTTAAATCTGCTCAGATTGAGCTAAGATCAATTCTGTACTAAAAAACAACGGTGTTCTCAAGCTACTGGTTGAATCTTAGCGAGATCTGAGTTCATAATTTTTTAAATTTGCTCAGATTGAGCTGAGATTAATTCTGTACTAAGAAACATTGGTGTTCTGAAGGTACTGGTTGAATCTTAACGACATCTGAGTTGATTTTTTAAATCTGCTCAGATTGAGCTGAGATTAATTCTGTTATAAGAAACATTGGTATTGTGGAGCTACGTGTTAAATCTCGGCAGGATCTGAGTTGATGATTTTTTAAATCTGCTCAGATTGAGCTGAGATTAATTCTGTACTAAGAAACATTGGTGTTCTGAAGGTACTGGTTGAATCTTAACGACATCTGAGTTGATTTTTTAAATCTGCTCAGATTGAGCTGAGATTAATTCTGTTATAAGAAACAATGGTGTTCTGAAGCTACTGTTTGAATCTCGGCAGGATCTGAGTTGATGATTTTTTAAATCTGCTCAGATTGAGCTGAGATTAATTCTGTACTAAGAAACAACGGTGTTCTCAAGCTACTGGTTGATTCTAAGCGAGATCTGAGTTTATAATTTTTTTAATCTGCACAGATTGAGCTGAAATTAATTCTGTACTAAGAAACATTGGTGTTCTGAAGGTACTGGTTGAATCTTAACGACATCTGAGTTGATTTTTTAAATCTGCTCAGATTGAGCTGAGATTTATTCTGTTATAAGAAACATTGGTATTGTGGAGCTACGTGTTAAATCTCGGCAGGATCTGAGTTGATGATTTTTTGAATCTGCTCAGATTGAGCTGAGATTAATTCTGTATTAAGAAACAACGGTGTTCTCAAGCTACTGGTTGAATCTAAGCGAGATCTGAGTTTATAATTTTTTAAATTTGCTCACATTGCGCTGAGATTAATTCTGTACTAAACATTGGTGTTCTGAAGGTACTGGTTGAATCTTAACGACATCTGAGTTGATTTTTTTAAATCTGCTCAGATTGAGCTGAGATTAATTTTGTTATAAGAAACATTGGTATTGTGGAGCTACGTGTTAAATCTCGGCAGGATCTGAGTTGATGATTTTTTGAACCTGCTCAGATTGAGCTGAGATTAATTCTGTACTAAGAAACAACGGTGTTCTCAAGCTACTGGTTGAATCTAAGCGAGATCTGAGTTTATAATTTTTTAAATTTGCTCAGATTGCGCTGAGATCAATTCTGTACTAAGAAACATTGGTGTTCTGAAGGTACCTGTTGAATCTTAACGGCATCTGAGTTAATTTTTTAAATCTGCTCAGATTGAGCTGAGATCAATTCTGTTATAAGAAACATTGGTATTGTGGAGCTACGTGTTAAATCTCGGCAGGATCTGAGTTGATGATTTTTTAAATCTGCTCTGATTGAGCTGAGATTAATTCTGTACTAAGAAACATTGGTGTTCTGAAGCTACTGTTTGAATCTCGGCAGGATCTGAGTTCATAATGTTTTAAATTTGCTCAGATTGAGCTGAGATTAATTCTGTACTAAGAAACATTGGTGTTCTGAAGGTACTGGTTGAATCTTAACGACATCTGAGTTGATTTTTTAAATCTGCTCAGATTGAGCTGAGATTAATTCTGTTATAAGAAACAATGGTGTTCTGAAGCTACTGTTTGAATCTCGGCAGGATCTGAGTTGATGATTTTTTAAATCTGCTCAGATTGAGCTGAGATTAATTCTGTACTAAGAAACAACGGTGTTCTCAAGCTACTGGTTGATTCTAAGCGAGATCTGAGTTTATAATTTTTTTAATCTGCACAGATTGAGCTGAAATTAATTCTGTACTAAGAAACATTGGTGTTCTGAAGGTACTGGTTGAATCTTAACGACATCTGAGTTAATTTTTTAAATCTGCTCAGATTGAGCTGAGATCAATTCTGTTATAAGAAACATTGGTATTGTGGAGCTACGTGTTAAATCTCGGCAGGATCTGAGTTGATGATTTTTTAAATCTGCTCTGATTGAGCTGAGATTAATTCTGTACTAAGAAACATTGGTGTTCTGAAGCTACTGTTTGAATCTCGGCAGGATCTGAGTTGATGATTTTTTAAATCTGCTCAGATTGAGCTGAGATTAATTCTGTACTAAGAAACAACGGTGTTCTCAAGCTACTGGTTGAATCTAAGCGAGATCTGAGTTTACACATTGGTGTTCTGAAGGTACTGGTTGAATCTTAACATCTGAGTTGATGATTTTTTTAAATCTGCTCAGATTTAGCTGAGATTAATTTTGTGCTAAGAAACCGGGTGTTCTGAAGCTACGTGTAAGAAACAAGGGTGTTCTGAAGCTACGTGTTGATTCTCGGCATGTTCTTAGATGATCATTTTTTTAAATCTGCTCAGATTGAGCTGAGATCAATTCTGTACTAAAAAACAACGGTGTTCTCAAGCTACTGGTTGAATCTAAGCGAGATCTGAGTTCATAATTTTTTAAATTTGCTCAGATTGAGCTGAGATTAATTCTGTACTAAGAAACATTGGTGTTCTGAAGGTACTGGTTGAATCTTAACGACATCTGAGTTGATTTTTTAAATCTGCTCAGATTGAGCTGAGATTAATTCTGTTATAAGAAACAATGGTGTTCTGAAGCTACTGTTTGAATCTCGGCAGGATCTGAGTTGATGATTTTTTAAATCTGCTCGGATTGAGCTGAGATTAATTCTGTACTAAGAAACAACGGTGTTCTCAAGCTACTGGTTGATTCTAAGCGAGATCTGAGTTTATAGATTTTTAAATTTGCTCAGATTGCGCTGAGATTAATTCTGTACTAAGAAACATTGGTGTTCTGAAGGTACTGGTTGAATCTTAACGACATCTGAGTTGATTTTTTAAATCTGCTCAGATTGAGCTGAGATTAATTCTGTTATAAGAAACATTGGTATTGTGGAGCTACGTGTTAAATCTCGGCAGGATCTGAGTTGATGATTTTTTGAATCTGCTCAGATTGAGCTGAGATTAATTCTGTACTAAGAAACAATGGTGTTCTCAAGCTACTGGTTGAATCTAAGCGAGATCTGAGTTTATAATTTTTTAAATTTGCTCAGATTGCGCTGAGATTAATTCTGTACTAAGAAACATTGGTGTTCTGAAGGTACTGGTTGAATCTTTACGACATCTGAGTTGATTTTTTAAATCTGCTCAGATTGAGCTGAGATTAATTCTGTTATAAGAAACATTGGTATTGTGGAGCTACGTGTTAAATCTCGGCAGGATCTGAGTTGATGATTTTTTAAATCTGCTCTGATTGAGCTGAGATTAATTCTGTACTAAGAAACATTGGTGTTCTGAAGGTACTGGTTGAATCTTAACATCTGAGTTGATGATTTTTTTAAATCTGCTCAGATTTAGCAGAGATTAATTTTGTGCTAAGAAACCGGGTGTTCTGAAGCTACGTGTTGATTCTCGGCATGTTCTTAGATGATCATTTTTTTAAATCTGCTCAGATTGAGCTAAGATCAATTCTGTACTAAAAAACAACGGTGTTCTCAAGCTACTGGTTGAATCTTAGCGAGATCTGAGTTCATAATTTTTTAAATTTGCTCAGATTGAGCTGAGATTAATTCTGTTATAAGAAACATTGGTATTGTGGAGCTACGTGTTAAATCTCGGCAGGATCTGAGTTGATGATTTTTTAAATCTGCTCTGATTGAGCTGAGATTAATTCTGTACTAAGAAACATTGGTGTTCTGAAGGTACTGGTTGAATCTTAACATCTGAGTTGATGATTTTTTTAAATCTGCTCAGATTTAGCTGAGATTAATTTTGTGCTAAGAAACCGGGTGTTCTGAAGCTACGTGTTGATTCTCGGCATGTTCTTAGATGATCATTTTTTTAAATCTGCTCAGATTGAGCTAAGATCAATTCTGTACTAAAAAACAACGGTGTTCTCAAGCTACTGGTTGAATCTTAGCGAGATCTGAGTTCATAATTTTTTAAATTTGCTCAGATTGAGCTGAGATTAATTCTGTACTAAGAAACATTGGTGTTCTGAAGGTACTGGTTGAATCTTAACGACATCTGAGTTGATTTTTTAAATCTGCTCAGATTGAGCTGAGATTAATTCTGTTATAAGAAACATTGGTATTGTGGAGCTACGTGTTAAATCTCGGCAGGATCTGAGTTGATGATTTTTTAAATCTGCTCAGATTGAGCTGAGATTAATTCTGTACTAAGAAACATTGGTGTTCTGAAGGTACTGGTTGAATCTTAACGACATCTGAGTTGATTTTTTAAATCTGCTCAGATTGAGCTGAGATTAATTCTGTTATAAGAAACAATGGTGTTCTGAAGCTACTGTTTGAATCTCGGCAGGATCTGAGTTGATGATTTTTTAAATCTGCTCAGATTGAGCTGAGATTAATTCTGTACTAAGAAACAACGGTGTTCTCAAGCTACTGGTTGATTCTAAGCGAGATCTGAGTTTATAATTTTTTTAATCTGCACAGATTGAGCTGAAATTAATTCTGTACTAAGAAACATTGGTGTTCTGAAGGTACTGGTTGAATCTTAACGACATCTGAGTTGATTTTTTAAATCTGCTCAGATTGAGCTGAGATTTATTCTGTTATAAGAAACATTGGTATTGTGGAGCTACGTGTTAAATCTCGGCAGGATCTGAGTTGATGATTTTTTGAATCTGCTCAGATTGAGCTGAGATTAATTCTGTATTAAGAAACAACGGTGTTCTCAAGCTACTGGTTGAATCTAAGCGAGATCTGAGTTTATAATTTTTTAAATTTGCTCACATTGCGCTGAGATTAATTCTGTACTAAACATTGGTGTTCTGAAGGTACTGGTTGAATCTTAACGACATCTGAGTTGATTTTTTTAAATCTGCTCAGATTGAGCTGAGATTAATTTTGTTATAAGAAACATTGGTATTGTGGAGCTACGTGTTAAATCTCGGCAGGATCTGAGTTGATGATTTTTTGAACCTGCTCAGATTGAGCTGAGATTAATTCTGTACTAAGAAACAACGGTGTTCTCAAGCTACTGGTTGAATCTAAGCGAGATCTGAGTTTATAATTTTTTAAATTTGCTCAGATTGCGCTGAGATCAATTCTGTACTAAGAAACATTGGTGTTCTGAAGGTACCTGTTGAATCTTAACGGCATCTGAGTTAATTTTTTAAATCTGCTCAGATTGAGCTGAGATCAATTCTGTTATAAGAAACATTGGTATTGTGGAGCTACGTGTTAAATCTCGGCAGGATCTGAGTTGATGATTTTTTAAATCTGCTCTGATTGAGCTGAGATTAATTCTGTACTAAGAAACATTGGTGTTCTGAAGCTACTGTTTGAATCTCGGCAGGATCTGAGTTCATAATTTTTTAAATTTGCTCAGATTGAGCTGAGATTAATTCTGTACTAAGAAACATTGGTGTTCTGAAGGTACTGGTTGAATCTTAACGACATCTGAGTTGATTTTTTAAATCTGCTCAGATTGAGCTGAGATTAATTCTGTTATAAGAAACAATGGTGTTCTGAAGCTACTGTTTGAATCTCGGCAGGATCTGAGTTGATGATTTTTTAAATCTGCTCAGATTGAGCTGAGATTAATTCTGTACTAAGAAACAACGGTGTTCTCAAGCTACTGGTTGATTCTAAGCGAGATCTGAGTTTATAATTTTTTTAATCTGCACAGATTGAGCTGAAATTAATTCTGTACTAAGAAACATTGGTGTTCTGAAGGTACTGGTTGAATCTTAACGACATCTGAGTTAATTTTTTAAATCTGCTCAGATTGAGCTGAGATCAATTCTGTTATAAGAAACATTGGTATTGTGGAGCTACGTGTTAAATCTCGGCAGGATCTGAGTTGATGATTTTTTAAATCTGCTCTGATTGAGCTGAGATTAATTCTGTACTAAGAAACATTGGTGTTCTGAAGCTACTGTTTGAATCTCGGCAGGATCTGAGTTGATGATTTTTTAAATCTGCTCAGATTGAGCTGAGATTAATTCTGTACTAAGAAACAACGGTGTTCTCAAGCTACTGGTTGAATCTAAGCGAGATCTGAGTTTACACATTGGTGTTCTGAAGGTACTGGTTGAATCTTAACATCTGAGTTGATGATTTTTTTAAATCTGCTCAGATTTAGCTGAGATTAATTTTGTGCTAAGAAACCGGGTGTTCTGAAGCTACGTGTAAGAAACAAGGGTGTTCTGAAGCTACGTGTTGATTCTCGGCATGTTCTTAGATGATCATTTTTTTAAATCTGCTCAGATTGAGCTGAGATCAATTCTGTACTAAAAAACAACGGTGTTCTCAAGCTACTGGTTGAATCTAAGCGAGATCTGAGTTCATAATTTTTTAAATTTGCTCAGATTGAGCTGAGATTAATTCTGTACTAAGAAACATTGGTGTTCTGAAGGTACTGGTTGAATCTTAACGACATCTGAGTTGATTTTTTAAATCTGCTCAGATTGAGCTGAGATTAATTCTGTTATAAGAAACAATGGTGTTCTGAAGCTACTGTTTGAATCTCGGCAGGATCTGAGTTTATGATTTTTTAAATCTGCTCGGATTGAGCTGAGATTAATTCTGTACTAAGAAACAACGGTGTTCTCAAGCTACTGGTTGATTCTAAGCGAGATCTGAGTTTATAGATTTTTAAATTTGCTCAGATTGCGCTGAGATTAATTCTGTACTAAGAAACATTGGTGTTCTGAAGGTACTGGTTGAATCTTAACGACATCTGAGTTGATTTTTTAAATCTGCTCAGATTGAGCTGAGATTAATTCTGTTATAAGAAACATTGGTATTGTGGAGCTACGTGTTAAATCTCGGCAGGATCTGAGTTGATGATTTTTTGAATCTGCTCAGATTGAGCTGAGATTAATTCTGTACTAAGAAACAATGGTGTTCTCAAGCTACTGGTTGAATCTAAGCGAGATCTGAGTTTATTAGGTGTTCGGCCACCAGCCGAACAACTATTGTTATTGTTCTGTTTTTTTTTTTTTTTTTTTTTTTTTTTTTTTTTTTTTTTTCTGCGTGTTCTTCTCCTCGAACGTTCTCGCGCGATTTTCGCAAAAACTAAAGCTTGTATGAACCTGAAACTTACCATATATATTGATCTTAATGAGTAGACGAAACAGCAACATTTTTGGAATGATGACGTCATTGATGACGTCATTACGTTCAAAAAAACGCTAAAAATTGGAGAGTTCATATCTTGAGAACTACAAATGCCACACACAAGATATTTGGTGCATATAAAAGGTCTTGTAATTAGCTACAAAAGTCGTGCACAACGTGACCTCATGTGACTTTTACTTCCGGTTGAAACAGGAAGTTCAAAATTTCAAAAGTTCATATCTCAAGAACTATATATCATATTCCCAAAATTTGAATATCAGTTTGAAGATCAGTTATCCTGCTCAAATTTTTGCACAAACATAATGCCAGTTGAATTTTGCCTTCTGGTCGTAAAAGCGCGCGTTTGTGTTGACCTCCATTCATTACGCGTAGAAACCAGATAGTATCGCCATTCATGTATGTGAATGCTACTATTGTATTGTGGGTGTGTGGGTGTGTGTGCGTGTAGTTCATGTAGGCCTACATTGTATCCATGCTCTACGACAAAACAGCACTGCGTGGCTGTGGGCATTACGGGTTGTGTATACACATGCAGACTCCGTTGAAGGCGCGCGTAATTCAAATTCCACTACGCTGGGATTCGCCTCATCTTTCTTCGTGCGATTTTGAACAAAATGTTGCGCTACTATGAACTTGAAACTTATCATAAACATGAACCTTCATGAGTAGATGAACCCGCAACTTTTTTGGAATGATGACGTCATCGATGACGTCATTACGTTAAATAAACGGTAAATAATTGAAAAATTCATATCTTGAGAACCACAAACGCTACGTACAAGATTCTTTCACTACATGAAACCTCTTGTAATGTTCTACAAATGTTGTACACAACGTTACCTCATTTGACCATTCACCCGAACACCCTGAGTTTGTACACAAACTCTCAATTTCTAGTAATTTTTTAAATTTGCTCAGATTGCGCTGAGATCAATTCTGTACTAAGAAACAATGGTGTTCTCAAGCTACTGGTTGAATCTAAGCGAGATCTGAGTTTATAATTTTTTAAATTTGCTCAGATTGCGCTGAGATCAATTCTGTACTAAGAAACATTGGTGTTCTGAAGGTACTTGTTGAATCTTAACGGCATCTGAGTTAATTTTTTAAATCTGCTCAGATTGAGCTGAGATCAATTCTGTTATAAGAAACATTGGTATTGTGGAGCTACGTGTTAAATCTCGGCAGGATCTGAGTTGATGATTTTTTTAATCTGCTCAGATTGAGCTGAGATTAATTCTGTACTAAGAAACATTGGTGTTCTGAAGGTACTGGTTGAATCTTAACATCTGAGTTGATGATTTTTTTAAATCTGCTCAGATTTAGCTGAGATTAATTTTGTGCTAAGAAACCGGGTGTTCTGAAGCTACGTGTTGATTCTCGGCATGTTCTTAGATGATCATTTTTTTAAATCTGCTCAGATTGAGCTGAGATCAATTCTGTACTAACAAACAACGGTGTTCTCAAGCTACTGGTTGAATCTAAGCGAGATCTGAGTTCATAATTTTTTAAATCTGCTCAGATTGAGCTGAGATTAATTCTGTTATAAGAAACATTGGTATTGTGGAGCTACGTGTTAAATCTCGGCAGGATCTGAGTTGATGATTTTTTAAATCTGCTCAGATTGAGCTGAGATTAATTCTGTACTAAGAAACAACGGTGTTCTCAAGCTACTGGTTGATTCTAAGCGAGATCTGAGTTTATAATTTTTTTAATCTGCACAGATTGAGCTGAAATTAATTCTGTACTAAGAAACATTGGTGTTCTGAAGGTACTGGTTGAATCTTAACGACATCTGAGTTGATTTTTTAAATCTGCTCAGATTGAGCTGAGATTTATTCTGTTATAAGAAACATTGGTATTGTGGAGCTACGTGTTAAATCTCGGCAGGATCTGAGTTGATGATTTTTTTGAATCTGCTCAGATTGAGCTGAGATTAATTCTGTATTAAGAAACAACGGTGTTCTCAAGCTACTGGTTGAATCTAAGCGAGATCTGAGTTTATAATTTTTTAAATTTGCTCACATTGCGCTGAGATTAATTCTGTACTAATAATTGGTGTTCTGAAGGTACTGGTTGAATCTTAACGACATCTGAGTTGATTTTTTTAAATCTGCTCAGATTGAGCTGAGATTAATTTTGTTATAAGAAACATTGGTATTGTGGAGCTACGTGTTAAATCTCGGCAGGATCTGAGTTGATGATTTTTTGAACCTGCTCAGATTGAGCTGAGATTAATTCTGTACTAAGAAACAACGGTGTTCTCAAGCTACTGGTTGAATCTAAGCGAGATCTGAGTTTATAATTTTTTAAATTTGCTCAGATTGCGCTGAGATCAATTCTGTACTAAGAAACATTGGTGTTCTGAAGGTACCTGTTGAATCTTAACGGCATCTGAGTTAATTTTTTAAATCTGCTCAGATTGAGCTGAGATCAATTCTGTTATAAGAAACATTGGTATTGTGGAGCTACGTGTTAAATCTCGGCAGGATCTGAGTTGATGATTTTTTAAATCTGCTCTGATTGAGCTGAGATTAATTCTGTACTAAGAAACATTGGTGTTCTGAAGCTACTGTTTGAATCTCGGCAGGATCTGAGTTCATAATTTTTTAAATTTGCTCAGATTGAGCTGAGATTAATTCTGTACTAAGAAACATTGGTGTTCTGAAGGTACTGGTTGAATCTTAACGACATCTGAGTTGATTTTTTAAATCTGCTCAGATTGAGCTGAGATTAATTCTGTTATAAGAAACAATGGTGTTCTGAAGCTACTGTTTGAATCTCGGCAGGATCTGAGTTGATGATTTTTTAAATCTGCTCAGATTGAGCTGAGATTAATTCTGTACTAAGAAACAACGGTGTTCTCAAGCTACTGGTTGATTCTAAGCGAGATCTGAGTTTATAATTTTTTTAATCTGCACAGATTGAGCTGAAATTAATTCTGTACTAAGAAACATTGGTGTTCTGAAGGTACTGGTTGAATCTTAACGACATCTGAGTTAATTTTTTAAATCTGCTCAGATTGAGCTGAGATCAATTCTGTTATAAGAAACATTGGTATTGTGGAGCTACGTGTTAAATCTCGGCAGGATCTGAGTTGATGATTTTTTAAATCTGCTCTGATTGAGCTGAGATTAATTCTGTACTAAGAAACATTGGTGTTCTGAAGCTACTGTTTGAATCTCGGCAGGATCTGAGTTGATGATTTTTTAAATCTGCTCAGATTGAGCTGAGATTAATTCTGTACTAAGAAACAACGGTGTTCTCAAGCTACTGGTTGAATCTAAGCGAGATCTGAGTTTACACATTGGTGTTCTGAAGGTACTGGTTGAATCGTAACATCTGAGTTGATGATTTTTTTAAATCTGCTCAGATTTAGCTGAGATTAATTTTGTGCTAAGAAACCGGGTGTTCTGAAGCTACGTGTAAGAAACAAGGGTGTTCTGAAGCTACGTGTTGTCTCTCGGCATGTTCTTAGATGATCATTTTTTTAAATCTGCTCAGATTGAGCTGAGATCAATTCTGTACTAAAAAACAACGGTGTTCTCAAGCTACTGGTTGAATCTAAGCGAGATCTGAGTTCATAATTTTTTAAATTTGCTCAGATTGAGCTGAGATTAATTCTGTACTAAGAAACATTGGTGTTCTGAAGGTACTGGTTGAATCTTAACGACATCTGAGTTGATTTTTTAAATCTGCTCAGATTGAGCTGAGATTAATTCTGTTATAAGAAACAATGGTGTTCTGAAGCTACTGTTTGAATCTCGGCAGGATCTGAGTTGATGATTTTTTAAATCTGCTCGGATTGCGCTGAGATTAATTCTGTACTAAGAAACAACGGTGTTCTCAAGCTACTGGTTGATTCTAAGCGAGATCTGAGTTTATAATTTTTTAAATTTGCTCAGATTGCGCTGAGATTAATTCTCTACTAAGAAACATTGGTGTTCTGAAGGTACTGGTTGAATCTTAACGACATCTGAGTTGATTTTTTAAATCTGCTCAGATTGAGCTGAGATTAATTCTGTTATAAGAAACATTGGTATTGTGGAGCTACGTGTTAAATCTCGGCAGGATCTGAGTTGATGATTTTTTAAATCTGCTCAGATTGAGCTGAGATTAATTCTGTACTAAGAAACATTGGTGTTCTGAAGGTACTGGTTGAATCTTAACGACATCTGAGTTGATTTTTTAAATCTGCTCAGATTGAGCTGAGATTAATTCTGTTATAAGAAACATTGGTGTTCTGAAGGTACTGGTTGAATCTTAACATCTGAGTTGATGATTTTTTTAAATCTGCTCAGATTTAGCAGAGATTAATTTTGTGCTAAGAAACCGGGTGTTCTGAAGCTACGTGTTGATTCTCGGCATGTTCTTAGATGATCATTTTTTTAAATCTGCTCAGATTGAGCTAAGATCAATTCTGTACTAAAAAACAACGGTGTTCTCAAGCTACTGGTTGAATCTTAGCGAGATCTGAGTTCATAATTTTTTAAATTTGCTCAGATTGAGCTGAGATTAATTCTGTTATAAGAAACATTGGTATTGTGGAGCTACGTGTTAAATCTCGGCAGGATCTGAGTTGATGATTTTTTAAATCTGCTCTGATTGAGCTGAGATTAATTCTGTACTAAGAAACATTGGTGTTCTGAAGGTACTGGTTGAATCTTAACATCTGAGTTGATGATTTTTTTAAATCTGCTCAGATTTAGCTGAGATTAATTTTGTGCTAAGAAACCGGGTGTTCTGAAGCTACGTGTTGATTCTCGGCATGTTCTTAGATGATCATTTTTTTAAATCTGCTCAGATTGAGCTAAGATCAATTCTGTACTAAAAAACAACGGTGTTCTCAAGCTACTGGTTGAATCTTAGCGAGATCTGAGTTCATAATTTTTTAAATTTGCTCAGATTGAGCTGAGATTAATTCTGTACTAAGAAACATTGGTGTTCTGAAGGTACTGGTTGAATCTTAACGACATCTGAGTTGATTTTTTAAATCTGCTCAGATTGAGCTGAGATTAATTCTGTTATAAGAAACATTGGTATTGTGGAGCTACGTGTTAAATCTCGGCAGGATCTGAGTTGATGATTTTTTAAATCTGCTCAGATTGAGCTGAGATTAATTCTGTACTAAGAAACATTGGTGTTCTGAAGGTACTGGTTGAATCTTAACGACATCTGAGTTGATTTTTTAAATCTGCTCAGATTGAGCTGAGATTAATTCTGTTATAAGAAACAATGGTGTTCTGAAGCTACTGTTTGAATCTCGGCAGGATCTGAGTTGATGATTTTTTAAATCTGCTCAGATTGAGCTGAGATTAATTCTGTACTAAGAAACAACGGTGTTCTCAAGCTACTGGTTGATTCTAAGCGAGATCTGAGTTTATAATTTTTTTAATCTGCACAGATTGAGCTGAAATTAATTCTGTACTAAGAAACATTGGTGTTCTGAAGGTACTGGTTGAATCTTAACGACATCTGAGTTGATTTTTTAAATCTGCTCAGATTGAGCTGAGATTTATTCTGTTATAAGAAACATTGGTATTGTGGAGCTACGTGTTAAATCTCGGCAGGATCTGAGTTGATGATTTTTTGAATCTGCTCAGATTGAGCTGAGATTAATTCTGTATTAAGAAACAACGGTGTTCTCAAGCTACTGGTTGAATCTAAGCGAGATCTGAGTTTATAATTTTTTAAATTTGCTCACATTGCGCTGAGATTAATTCTGTACTAAACATTGGTGTTCTGAAGGTACTGGTTGAATCTTAACGACATCTGAGTTGATTTTTTTAAATCTGCTCAGATTGAGCTGAGATTAATTTTGTTATAAGAAACATTGGTATTGTGGAGCTACGTGTTAAATCTCGGCAGGATCTGAGTTGATGATTTTTTGAACCTGCTCAGATTGAGCTGAGATTAATTCTGTACTAAGAAACAACGGTGTTCTCAAGCTACTGGTTGAATCTAAGCGAGATCTGAGTTTATAATTTTTTAAATTTGCTCAGATTGCGCTGAGATCAATTCTGTACTAAGAAACATTGGTGTTCTGAAGGTACCTGTTGAATCTTAACGGCATCTGAGTTAATTTTTTAAATCTGCTCAGATTGAGCTGAGATCAATTCTGTTATAAGAAACATTGGTATTGTGGAGCTACGTGTTAAATCTCGGCAGGATCTGAGTTGATGATTTTTTAAATCTGCTCTGATTGAGCTGAGATTAATTCTGTACTAAGAAACATTGGTGTTCTGAAGCTACTGTTTGAATCTCGGCAGGATCTGAGTTCATAATGTTTTAAATTTGCTCAGATTGAGCTGAGATTAATTCTGTACTAAGAAACATTGGTGTTCTGAAGGTACTGGTTGAATCTTAACGACATCTGAGTTGATTTTTTAAATCTGCTCAGATTGAGCTGAGATTAATTCTGTTATAAGAAACAATGGTGTTCTGAAGCTACTGTTTGAATCTCGGCAGGATCTGAGTTGATGATTTTTTAAATCTGCTCAGATTGAGCTGAGATTAATTCTGTACTAAGAAACAACGGTGTTCTCAAGCTACTGGTTGATTCTAAGCGAGATCTGAGTTTATAATTTTTTTAATCTGCACAGATTGAGCTGAAATTAATTCTGTACTAAGAAACATTGGTGTTCTGAAGGTACTGGTTGAATCTTAACGACATCTGAGTTAATTTTTTAAATCTGCTCAGATTGAGCTGAGATCAATTCTGTTATAAGAAACATTGGTATTGTGGAGCTACGTGTTAAATCTCGGCAGGATCTGAGTTGATGATTTTTTAAATCTGCTCTGATTGAGCTGAGATTAATTCTGTACTAAGAAACATTGGTGTTCTGAAGCTACTGTTTGAATCTCGGCAGGATCTGAGTTGATGATTTTTTAAATCTGCTCAGATTGAGCTGAGATTAATTCTGTACTAAGAAACAACGGTGTTCTCAAGCTACTGGTTGAATCTAAGCGAGATCTGAGTTTACACATTGGTGTTCTGAAGGTACTGGTTGAATCTTAACATCTGAGTTGATGATTTTTTTAAATCTGCTCAGATTTAGCTGAGATTAATTTTGTGCTAAGAAACCGGGTGTTCTGAAGCTACGTGTAAGAAACAAGGGTGTTCTGAAGCTACGTGTTGATTCTCGGCATGTTCTTAGATGATCATTTTTTTAAATCTGCTCAGATTGAGCTGAGATCAATTCTGTACTAAAAAACAACGGTGTTCTCAAGCTACTGGTTGAATCTAAGCGAGATCTGAGTTCATAATTTTTTAAATTTGCTCAGATTGAGCTGAGATTAATTCTGTACTAAGAAACATTGGTGTTCTGAAGGTACTGGTTGAATCTTAACGACATCTGAGTTGATTTTTTAAATCTGCTCAGATTGAGCTGAGATTAATTCTGTTATAAGAAACAATGGTGTTCTGAAGCTACTGTTTGAATCTCGGCAGGATCTGAGTTGATGATTTTTTAAATCTGCTCGGATTGAGCTGAGATTAATTCTGTACTAAGAAACAACGGTGTTCTCAAGCTACTGGTTGATTCTAAGCGAGATCTGAGTTTATAGATTTTTAAATTTGCTCAGATTGCGCTGAGATTAATTCTGTACTAAGAAACATTGGTGTTCTGAAGGTACTGGTTGAATCTTAACGACATCTGAGTTGATTTTTTAAATCTGCTCAGATTGAGCTGAGATTAATTCTGTTATAAGAAACATTGGTATTGTGGAGCTACGTGTTAAATCTCGGCAGGATCTGAGTTGATGATTTTTTGAATCTGCTCAGATTGAGCTGAGATTAATTCTGTACTAAGAAACAATGGTGTTCTCAAGCTACTGGTTGAATCTAAGCGAGATCTGAGTTTATAATTTTTTAAATTTGCTCAGATTGCGCTGAGATTAATTCTGTACTAAGAAACATTGGTGTTCTGAAGGTACTGGTTGAATCTTTACGACATCTGAGTTGATTTTTTAAATCTGCTCAGATTGAGCTGAGATTAATTCTGTTATAAGAAACATTGGTATTGTGGAGCTACGTGTTAAATCTCGGCAGGATCTGAGTTGATGATTTTTTAAATCTGCTCTGATTGAGCTGAGATTAATTCTGTACTAAGAAACATTGGTGTTCTGAAGGTACTGGTTGAATCTTAACATCTGAGTTGATGATTTTTTTAAATCTGCTCAGATTTAGCAGAGATTAATTTTGTGCTAAGAAACCGGGTGTTCTGAAGCTACGTGTTGATTCTCGGCATGTTCTTAGATGATCATTTTTTTAACTCTGCTCAGATTGAGCTAAGATCAATTCTGTACTAAAAAACAACGGTGTTCTCAAGCTACTGGTTGAATCTTAGCGAGATCTGAGTTCATAATTTTTTAAATTTGCTCAGATTGAGCTGAGATTAATTCTGTTATAAGAAACATTGGTATTGTGGAGCTACGTGTTAAATCTCGGCAGGATCTGAGTTGATGATTTTTTAAATCTGCTCTGATTGAGCTGAGATTAATTCTGTACTAAGAAACATTGGTGTTCTGAAGGTACTGGTTGAATCTTAACATCTGAGTTGATGATTTTTTTAAATCTGCTCAGATTTAGCTGAGATTAATTTTGTGCTAAGAAACCGGGTGTTCTGAAGCTACGTGTTGATTCTCGGCATGTTCTTAGATGATCATTTTTTTAAATCTGCTCAGATTGAGCTAAGATCAATTCTGTACTAAAAAACAACGGTGTTCTCAAGCTACTGGTTGAATCTTAGCGAGATCTGAGTTCATAATTTTTTAAATTTGCTCAGATTGAGCTGAGATTAATTCTGTACTAAGAAACATTGGTGTTCTGAAGGTACTGGTTGAATCTTAACGACATCTGAGTTGATTTTTTAAATCTGCTCAGATTGAGCTGAGATTAATTCTGTTATAAGAAACATTGGTATTGTGGAGCTACGTGTTAAATCTCGGCAGGATCTGAGTTGATGATTTTTTAAATCTGCTCAGATTGAGCTGAGATTAATTCTGTACTAAGAAACATTGGTGTTCTGAAGGTACTGGTTGAATCTTAACGACATCTGAGTTGATTTTTTAAATCTGCTCAGATTGAGCTGAGATTAATTCTGTTATAAGAAACAATGGTGTTCTGAAGCTACTGTTTGAATCTCGGCAGGATCTGAGTTGATGATTTTTTAAATCTGCTCAGATTGAGCTGAGATTAATTCTGTACTAAGAAACAACGGTGTTCTCAAGCTACTGGTTGATTCTAAGCGAGATCTGAGTTTATAATTTTTTTAATCTGCACAGATTGAGCTGAAATTAATTCTGTACTAAGAAACATTGGTGTTCTGAAGGTACTGGTTGAATCTTAACGACATCTGAGTTGATTTTTTAAATCTGCTCAGATTGAGCTGAGATTTATTCTGTTATAAGAAACATTGGTATTGTGGAGCTACGTGTTAAATCTCGGCAGGATCTGAGTTGATGATTTTTTGAATCTGCTCAGATTGAGCTGAGATTAATTCTGTATTAAGAAACAACGGTGTTCTCAAGCTACTGGTTGAATCTAAGCGAGATCTGAGTTTATAATTTTTTAAATTTGCTCACATTGCGCTGAGATTAATTCTGTACTAAACATTGGTGTTCTGAAGGTACTGGTTGAATCTTAACGACATCTGAGTTGATTTTTTTAAATCTGCTCAGATTGAGCTGAGATTAATTTTGTTATAAGAAACATTGGTATTGTGGAGCTACGTGTTAAATCTCGGCAGGATCTGAGTTGATGATTTTTTGAACCTGCTCAGATTGAGCTGAGATTAATTCTGTACTAAGAAACAACGGTGTTCTCAAGCTACTGGTTGAATCTAAGCGAGATCTGAGTTTATAATTTTTTAAATTTGCTCAGATTGCGCTGAGATCAATTCTGTACTAAGAAACATTGGTGTTCTGAAGGTACCTGTTGAATCTTAACGGCATCTGAGTTAATTTTTTAAATCTGCTCAGATTGAGCTGAGATCAATTCTGTTATAAGAAACATTGGTATTGTGGAGCTACGTGTTAAATCTCGGCAGGATCTGAGTTGATGATTTTTTAAATCTGCTCTGATTGAGCTGAGATTAATTCTGTACTAAGAAACATTGGTGTTCTGAAGCTACTGTTTGAATCTCGGCAGGATCTGAGTTCATAATTTTTTAAATTTGCTCAGATTGAGCTGAGATTAATTCTGTACTAAGAAACATTGGTGTTCTGAAGGTACTGGTTGAATCTTAACGACATCTGAGTTAATTTTTTAAATCTGCTCAGATTGAGCTGAGATCAATTCTGTTATAAGAAACATTGGTATTGTGGAGCTACGTGTTAAATCTCGGCAGGATCTGAGTTGATGATTTTTTAAATCTGCTCTGATTGAGCTGAGATTAATTCTGTACTAAGAAACATTGGTGTTCTGAAGCTACTGTTTGAATCTCGGCAGGATCTGAGTTGATGATTTTTTAAATCTGCTCAGATTGAGCTGAGATTAATTCTGTACTAAGAAACAACGGTGTTCTCAAGCTACTGGTTGAATCTAAGCGAGATCTGAGTTTACACATTGGTGTTCTGAAGGTACTGGTTGAATCTTAACATCTGAGTTGATGATTTTTTTAAATCTGCTCAGATTTAGCTGAGATTAATTTTGTGCTAAGAAACCGGGTGTTCTGAAGCTACGTGTAAGAAACAAGGGTGTTCTGAAGCTACGTGTTGATTCTCGGCATGTTCTTAGATGATCATTTTTTTAAATCTGCTCAGATTGAGCTGAGATCAATTCTGTACTAAAAAACAACGGTGTTCTCAAGCTACTGGTTGAATCTAAGCGAGATCTGAGTTCATAATTTTTTAAATTTGCTCAGATTGAGCTGAGATTAATTCTGTACTAAGAAACATTGGTGTTCTGAAGGTACTGGTTGAATCTTAACGACATCTGAGTTGATTTTTTAAATCTGCTCAGATTGAGCTGAGATTAATTCTGTTATAAGAAACAATGGTGTTCTGAAGCTACTGTTTGAATCTCGGCAGGATCTGAGTTTATGATTTTTTAAATCTGCTCGGATTGAGCTGAGATTAATTCTGTACTAAGAAACAACGGTGTTCTCAAGCTACTGGTTGATTCTAAGCGAGATCTGAGTTTATAGATTTTTAAATTTGCTCAGATTGCGCTGAGATTAATTCTGTACTAAGAAACATTGGTGTTCTGAAGGTACTGGTTGAATCTTAACGACATCTGAGTTGATTTTTTAAATCTGCTCAGATTGAGCTGAGATTAATTCTGTTATAAGAAACATTGGTATTGTGGAGCTACGTGTTAAATCTCGGCAGGATCTGAGTTGATGATTTTTTGAATCTGCTCAGATTGAGCTGAGATTAAT
The DNA here is from genome assembly GCF_032118995.1 of Asterias amurensis. Lineage (NCBI taxonomy): Eukaryota > Metazoa > Echinodermata > Asteroidea > Forcipulatida > Asteriidae > Asterias > Asterias amurensis. The sequence continues at coordinate 7,499,220 of NC_092660.1, forward strand.
TCTGTACTAAGAAACAATGGTGTTCTCAAGCTACTGGTTGAATCTAAGCGAGATCTGAGTTTATAATTTTTTAAATTTGCTCAGATTGCGCTGAGATTAATTCTGTACTAAGAAACATTGGTGTTCTGAAGGTACTGGTTGAATCTTAACGACATCTGAGTTGATTTTTTAAATCTGCTCAGATTGAGCTGAGATTAATTCTGTTATAAGAAACATTGGTATTGTGGAGCTACGTGTTAAATCTCGGCAGGATCTGAGTTGATGATTTTTTAAATCTGCTCTGATTGAGCTGAGATTAATTCTGTACTAAGAAACATTGGTGTTCTGAAGGTACTGGTTGAATCTTAACATCTGAGTTGATGATTTTTTTAAATCTGCTCAGATTTAGCTGAGATTAATTTTGTGCTAAGAAACCGGGTGTTCTGAAGCTACGTGTTGATTCTCGGCATGTTCTTAGATGATCATTTTTTTAAATCTGCTCAGATTGAGCTAAGATCAATTCTGTACTAAAAAACAACGGTGTTCTCAAGCTACTGGTTGAATCTTAGCGAGATCTGAGTTCATAATTTTTTAAATTTGCTCAGATTGAGCTGAGATTAATTTTGTGCTAATAAACATTGGTGTTCTGAAGGTACTGGTTGAATCTTAACGACATCTGAGTTGATTTTTTAAATCTGCTCAGATTGAGCTGAGATTAATTCTGTTATAAGAAACATGGTATTGTGGAGCTACGTGTTAAATCTCGGCAGGATCTGAGTTGATGATTTTTTAAATCTGCTCAGATTGAGCTGAGATTAATTCTGTACTAAGAAACATTGGTGTTCTGAAGGTACTGGTTGAATCTCGGCAGGATCTGAGTTGATGATTTTTTAAATCTGCTCAGATTGAGCTGAGATTAATTCTGTACTAAGAAACAACGGTGTTCTCAAGCTACTGGTTGAATCTAAGCGAGATCTGAGTTTACACATTGGTGTTCTGAAGGAACTGGTTGAATCTTAACATCTGAGTTGATGATTTTTTTAAATCTGCTCAGATTTAGCTGAGATTAATTTTGTGCTAAGAAACCGGGTGTTCTGAAGCTACGTGTAAGAAACAAGGGTGTTCTGAAGCTACGTGTTGATTCTTGGCATGTTCTTAGATGATCATTTTTTTAAATCTGCTCAGATTGAGCTGAGATCAATTCTGTACTAAAAAACAACGGTGTTCTCAAGCTACTGGTTGAATCTAAGCGAGATCTGAGTTCATAATTTTTTAAATTTGCTCAGATTGAGCTGAGATTAATTCTGTACTAAGAAACATTGGTGTTCTGAAGGTACTGGTTGAATCTTAACGACATCTGAGTTGATTTTTTAAATCTGCTCAGATTGAGCTGAGATTAATTCTGTTATAAGAAACAATGGTGTTCTGAAGCTACTGTTTGAATCTCGGCAGGATCTGAGTTGATGATTTTTTAAATCTGCTCGGATTGAGCTGAGATTAATTCTGTACTAAGAAACAACGGTGTTCTCAAGCTACTGGTTGATTCTAAGCGAGATCTGAGTTTATAGATTTTTAAATTTGCTCAGATTGCGCTGAGATTAATTCTGTACTAAGAAACATTGGTGTTCTGAAGGTACTGGTTGAATCTTAACGACATCTGAGTTGATTTTTTAAATCTGCTCAGATTGAGCTGAGATTAATTCTGTTATAAGAAACATTGGTATTGTGGAGCTACGTGTTAAATCTCGGCAGGATCTGAGTTGATGATATTTTGAATCTGCTCAGATTGAGCTGAGATTAATTCTGTACTAAGAAACAATGGTGTTCTCAAGCTACTGGTTGAATCTGAGCGAGATCTGAGTTTATAATTTTTTAAATTTGCTCAGATTGCGCTGAGATTAATTCTGTACTAAGAAACATTGGTGTTCTGAAGGTACTGGTTGAATCTTAACGACATCTGAGTTGATTTTTTAAATCTGCTCAGATTGAGCTGAGATTAATTCTGTTATAAGAAACATTGGTATTGTGGAGCTACGTGTTAAATCTCGGCAGGATCTGAGTTGATGATTTTTTAAATCTGCTCTGATTGAGCTGAGATTAATTCTGTACTAAGAAACATTGGTGTTCTGAAGGTACTGGTTGAATCTTAACATCTGAGTTGATGATTTTTTTAAATCTGCTCAGATTTAGCTGAGATTAATTTTGTGCTAAGAAACCGGGTGTTCTGAAGCTACGTGTTGATTCTCGGCATGTTCTTAGATGATCATTTTTTTAAATCTGCTCAGATTGAGCTAAGATCAATTCTGTACTAAAAAACAACGGTGTTCTCAAGCTACTGGTTGAATCTTAGCGAGATCTGAGTTCATAATTTTTTAAATTTGCTCAGATTGAGCTGAGATTAATTCTGTTATAAGAAACATTGGTATTGTGGAGCTACGTGTTAAATCTCGGCAGGATCTGAGTTGATGATTTTTTAAATCTGCTCTGATTGAGCTGAGATTAATTCTGTACTAAGAAACATTGGTGTTCTGAAGGTACTGGTTGAATCTTAACATCTGAGTTGATGATTTTTTTAAATCTGCTCAGATTTAGCTGAGATTAATTCTGTACTAAGAAACAACGGTGTTCTCAAGCTACTGGTTGATTCTAAGCGAGATCTGAGTTTATAATTTTTTTAATCTGCACAGATTGAGCTGAAATTAATTCTGTACTAAGAAACATTGGTGTTCTGAAGGTACTTGTTGAATCTTAACGGCATCTGAGTTAATTTTTTAAATCTGCTCAGATTGAGCTGAGATTAATTCTGTTATAAGAAACATTGGTATTGTGGAGCTACGTGTTAAATCTCGGCAGGATCTGAGTTGATGATTTTTTGAATCTGCTCAGATTGAGCTGAGATTAATTCTGTACTAAGAAACAATGGTGTTCTCAAGCTACTGGTTGAATCTAAGCGAGATCTGAGTTTATAATTTTTTAAATTTGCTCAGATTGCGCTGAGATCAATTCTGTACTAAGAAACATTGGTGTTCTGAAGGTACTTGTTGAATCTTAACGGCATCTGAGTTAATTTTTTAAATCTGCTCAAATTGAGCTGAGATCAATTCTGTTATAAGAAACATTGGTATTGTGGAGCTACGTGTTAAATCTCGGCAGGATCTGAGTTGATGATTTTTTTAATCTGCTCAGATTGAGCTGAGATTAATTCTGTACTAAGAAACATTGGTGTTCTGAAGGTACTGGTTGAATCTTAACATCTGAGTTGATGATTTTTTTAAATCTGCTCAGATTTAGCTGAGATTAATTTTGTGCTAAGAAACCGGGTGTTCTGAAGCTACGTGTTGATTCTCGGCATGTTCTTAGATGATCATTTTTTTAAATCTGCTCAGATTGAGCTGAGATCAATTCTGTACTAAAAAACAACGGTGTTCTCAAGCTACTGGTTGAATCTAAGCGAGATCTGAGTTCATAATTTTTTAAATTTGCTCAGATTGAGCTGAGATTAATTTTGTGCTAATAAACATTGGTGTTCTGAAGGTACTGGTTGAATCTTAACGACATCTGAGTTGATTTTTTAAATCTGCTCAGATTGAGCTGAGATTAATTCTGTTATAAGAAACATTGGTATTGTGGAGCTACGTGTTAAATCTCGGCAGGATCTGAGTTGATGATTTTTTAAATCTGCTCAGATTGAGCTGAGATTAATTCTGTACTAAGAAACATTGGTGTTCTGAAGGTACTGGTTGAATCTTAACGACATCTGAGTTGATTTTTTAAATCTGCTCAGATTGAGCTGAGATTAATTCTGTTATAAGAAACAATGGTGTTCTGAAGCTACTGTTTGAATCTCGGCAGGATCTTAGTTGATGATTTTTTAAATCTGCTCAGATTGAGCTGAGATTAATTCTGTACTAAGAAACAACGGTGTTCTCAAGCTACTGGTTGATTCTAAGCGAGATCTGAGTTTATAATTTTTTTAATCTGCACAGATTGAGCTGAAATTAATTCTGTACTAAGAAACATTGGTGTTCTGAAGGTACTGGTTGAATCTTAACGACATCTGAGTTGATTTTTTAAATCTGCTCAGATTGAGCTGAGATTTATTCTGTTATAAGAAACATTGGTATTGTGGAGCTACGTGTTAAATCTCGGCAGGATCTGAGTTGATGATTTTTTGAATCTGCTCAGATTGAGCTGAGATTAATTCTGTATTAAGAAACAACGGTGTTCTCAAGCTACTGGTTGAATCTAAGCGAGATCTGAGTTTATAATTTTTTAAATTTGCTCACATTGCGCTGAGATTAATTCTGTACTAAACATTGGTGTTCTGAAGGTACTGGTTGAATCTTAACGACATCTGAGTTGATTTTTTTAAATCTGCTCAGATTGAGCTGAGATTAATTTTGTTATAAGAAACATTGGTATTGTGGAGCTACGTGTTAAATCTCGGCAGGATCTGAGTTGATGATTTTTTGAACCTGCTCAGATTGAGCTGAGATTAATTCTGTACTAAGAAACAACGGTGTTCTCAAGCTACTGGTTGAATCTAAGCGAGATCTGAGTTTATAATTTTTTAAATTTGCTCAGATTGCGCTGAGATCAATTCTGTACTAAGAAACATTGGTGTTCTGAAGGTACCTGTTGAATCTTAACGGCATCTGAGTTAATTTTTTAAATCTGCTCAGATTGAGCTGAGATCAATTCTGTTATAAGAAACATTGGTATTGTGGAGCTACGTGTTAAATCTCGGCAGGATCCGAGTTGATGATTTTTTAAATCTGCTCTGATTGAGCTGAGATTAATTCTGTACTAAGAAACATTGGTGTTCTGAAGCTACTGTTTGAATCTCGGCAGGATCTGAGTTCATAATTTTTTAAATTTGCTCAGATTGAGCTGAGATTAATTCTGTTATAAGAAACATTGGTATTGTGGAGCTACGTGTTAAATCTCGGCAGGATCTGAGTTGATGATTTTTTAAATCTGCTCAGATTGAGCTGAGAATAATTCTGTACTAAGAAACATTGGTGTTCTGAAGGTACTGGTTGAATCTTAACGACATCTGAGTTGATTTTTTAAATCTGCTCAGATTGAGCTGAGATTAATTCTGTACTAAGAAACATTGGTGTTCTGAAGGTACTGGTTGAATCTTAACGACATCTGAGTTGATTTTTTAAATCTGCTCAGATTGAGCTGAGATTAATTCTGTTATAAGAAACAATGGTGTTCTGAAGCTACTGTTTGAATCTCGGCAGGATCTGAGTTGATGATTTTTTAAATCTGCTCAGATTGAGCTGAGATTAATTCTGTACTAAGAAACAACGGTGTTCTCAAGCTACTGGTTGATTCTAAGCGAGATCTGAGTTTATAATTTTTTAAATCTGCACAGATTGAGCTGAAATTAATTCTGTACTAAGAAACATTGGTGTTCTGAAGGTACTGGTTGAATCTTAACGACATCTGAGTTAATTTTTTAAATCTGCTCAGATTGAGCTGAGATCAATTCTGTTATAAGAAACATTGGTATTGTGGAGCTACGTGTTAAATCTCGGCAGGATCTGAGTTGATGATTTTTTAAATCTGCTCTGATTGAGCTGAGATTAATTCTGTACTAAGAAACATTGGTGTTCTGAAGCTACTGTTTGAATCTCGGCAGGATCTGAGTTGATGATTTTTTAAATCTGCTCAGATTGAGCTGAGATTAATTCTGTACTAAGAAACAACGGTGTTCTCAAGCTACTGGTTGAATCTAAGCGAGATCTGAGTTTACACATTGGTGTTCTGAAGGAACTGGTTGAATCTTAACATCTGAGTTGATGATTTTTTTAAATCTGCTCAGATTTAGCTGAGATTAATTTTGTGCTAAGAAACCGGGTGTTCTGAAGCTACGTGTAAGAAACAAGGGTGTTCTGAAGCTACGTGTTGATTCTTGGCATGTTCTTAGATGATCATTTTTTTAAATCTGCTCAGATTGAGCTGAGATCAATTCTGTACTAAAAAACAACGGTGTTCTCAAGCTACTGGTTGAATCTAAGCGAGATCTGAGTTCATAATTTTTTAAATTTGCTCAGATTGAGCTGAGATTAATTCTGTACTAAGAAACATTGGTGTTCTGAAGGTACTGGTTGAATCTTAACGACATCTGAGTTGATTTTTTAAATCTGCTCAGATTGAGCTGAGATTAATTCTGTTATAAGAAACAATGGTGTTCTGAAGCTACTGTTTGAATCTCGGCAGGATCTGAGTTGATGATTTTTTAAATCTGCTCGGATTGAGCTGAGATTAATTCTGTACTAAGAAACAACGGTGTTCTCAAGCTACTGGTTGATTCTAAGCGAGATCTGAGTTTATAGATTTTTAAATTTGCTCAGATTGCGCTGAGATTAATTCTGTACTAAGAAACATTGGTGTTCTGAAGGTACTGGTTGAATCTTAACGACATCTGAGTTGATTTTTTAAATCTGCTCAGATTGAGCTGAGATTAATTCTGTTATAAGAAACATTGGTATTGTGGAGCTACGTGTTAAATCTCGGCAGGATCTGAGTTGATGATTTTTTGAATCTGCTCAGATTGAGCTGAGATTAATTCTGTACTAAGAAACAATGGTGTTCTCAAGCTACTGGTTGAATCTGAGCGAGATCTGAGTTTATAATTTTTTAAATTTGCTCAGATTGCGCTGAGATTAATTCTGTACTAAGAAACATTGGTGTTCTGAAGGTACTGGTTGAATCTTAACGACATCTGAGTTGATTTTTTAAATCTGCTCAGATTGAGCTGAGATTAATTCTGTTATAAGAAACATTGGTATTGTGGAGCTACGTGTTAAATCTCGGCAGGATCTGAGTTGATGATTTTTTAAATCTGCTCTGATTGAGCTGAGATTAATTCTGTACTAAGAAACATTGGTGTTCTGAAGGTACTGGTTGAATCTTAACATCTGAGTTGATGATTTTTTTAAATCTGCTCAGATTTAGCTGAGATTAATTTTGTGCTAAGAAACCGGGTGTTCTGAAGCTACGTGTTGATTCTCGGCATGTTCTTAGATGATCATTTTTTTAAATCTGCTCAGATTGAGCTAAGATCAATTCTGTACTAAAAAACAACGGTGTTCTCAAGCTACTGGTTGAATCTTAGCGAGATCTGAGTTCATAATTTTTTAAATTTGCTCAGATTGAGCTGAGATTAATTCTGTTATAAGAAACATTGGTATTGTGGAGCTACGTGTTAAATCTCGGCAGGATCTGAGTTGATGATTTTTTAAATCTGCTCTGATTGAGCTGAGATTAATTCTGTACTAAGAAACATTGGTGTTCTGAAGGTACTGGTTGAATCTTAACATCTGAGTTGATGATTTTTTTAAATCTGCTCAGATTTAGCTGAGATTAATTTTGTGCTAAGAAACCGGGTGTTCTGAAGCTACGTGTTGATTCTCGGCATGTTCTTAGATGATCATTTTTTTAAATCTGCTCAGATTGAGCTAAGATCAATTCTGTACTAAAAAACAACGGTGTTCTCAAGCTACTGGTTGAATCTTAGCGAGATCTGAGTTCATAATTTTTTAAATTTGCTCAGATTGAGCTGAGATTAATTCTGTTATAAGAAACATTGGTATTGTGGAGCTACGTGTTAAATCTCGGCAGGATCTGAGTTGATGATTTTTTAAATCTGCTCTGATTGAGCTGAGATTAATTCTGTACTAAGAAACATTGGTGTTCTGAAGGTACTGGTTGAATCTTAACATCTGAGTTGATGATTTTTTTAAATCTGCTCAGATTTAGCTGAGATTAATTCTGTACTAAGAAACAACGGTGTTCTCAAGCTACTGGTTGATTCTAAGCGAGATCTGAGTTTATAATTTTTTTAATCTGCACAGATTGAGCTGAAATTAATTCTGTACTAAGAAACATTGGTGTTCTGAAGGTACTTGTTGAATCTTAACGGCATCTGAGTTAATTTTTTAAATCTGCTCAGATTGAGCTGAGATTAATTCTGTTATAAGAAACATTGGTATTGTGGAGCTACGTGTTAAATCTCGGCAGGATCTGAGTTGATGATTTTTTGAATCTGCTCAGATTGAGCTGAGATTAATTCTGTACTAAGAAACAATGGTGTTCTCAAGCTACTGGTTGAATCTAAGCGAGATCTGAGTTTATAATTTTTTAAATTTGCTCAGATTGCGCTGAGATCAATTCTGTACTAAGAAACATTGGTGTTCTGAAGGTACTTGTTGAATCTTAACGGCATCTGAGTTAATTTTTTAAATCTGCTCAAATTGAGCTGAGATCAATTCTGTTATAAGAAACATTGGTATTGTGGAGCTACGTGTTAAATCTCGGCAGGATCTGAGTTGATGATTTTTTTAATCTGCTCAGATTGAGCTGAGATTAATTCTGTACTAAGAAACATTGGTGTTCTGAAGGTACTGGTTGAATCTTAACATCTGAGTTGATGATTTTTTTAAATCTGCTCAGATTTAGCTGAGATTAATTTTGTGCTAAGAAACCGGGTGTTCTGAAGCTACGTGTTGATTCTCGGCATGTTCTTAGATGATCATTTTTTTAAATCTGCTCAGATTGAGCTGAGATCAATTCTGTACTAAAAAACAACGGTGTTCTCAAGCTACTGGTTGAATCTAAGCGAGATCTGAGTTCATAATTTTTTAAATTTGCTCAGATTGAGCTGAGATTAATTTTGTGCTAATAAACATTGGTGTTCTGAAGGTACTGGTTGAATCTTAACGACATCTGAGTTGATTTTTTAAATCTGCTCAGATTGAGCTGAGATTAATTCTGTTATAAGAAACATTGGTATTGTGGAGCTACGTGTTAAATCTCGGCAGGATCTGAGTTGATGATTTTTTAAATCTGCTCAGATTGAGCTGAGATTAATTCTGTACTAAGAAACATTGGTGTTCTGAAGGTACTGGTTGAATCTTAACGACATCTGAGTTGATTTTTTAAATCTGCTCAGATTGAGCTGAGATTAATTCTGTTATAAGAAACAATGGTGTTCTGAAGCTACTGTTTGAATCTCGGCAGGATCTTAGTTGATGATTTTTTAAATCTGCTCAGATTGAGCTGAGATTAATTCTGTACTAAGAAACAACGGTGTTCTCAAGCTACTGGTTGATTCTAAGCGAGATCTGAGTTTATAATTTTTTTAATCTGCACAGATTGAGCTGAAATTAATTCTGTACTAAGAAACATTGGTGTTCTGAAGGTACTGGTTGAATCTTAACGACATCTGAGTTGATTTTTTAAATCTGCTCAGATTGAGCTGAGATTTATTCTGTTATAAGAAACATTGGTATTGTGGAGCTACGTGTTAAATCTCGGCAGGATCTGAGTTGATGATTTTTTGAATCTGCTCAGATTGAGCTGAGATTAATTCTGTATTAAGAAACAACGGTGTTCTCAAGCTACTGGTTGAATCTAAGCGAGATCTGAGTTTATAATTTTTTAAATTTGCTCACATTGCGCTGAGATTAATTCTGTACTAAACATTGGTGTTCTGAAGGTACTGGTTGAATCTTAACGACATCTGAGTTGATTTTTTTAAATCTGCTCAGATTGAGCTGAGATTAATTTTGTTATAAGAAACATTGGTATTGTGGAGCTACGTGTTAAATCTCGGCAGGATCTGAGTTGATGATTTTTTGAACCTGCTCAGATTGAGCTGAGATTAATTCTGTACTAAGAAACAACGGTGTTCTCAAGCTACTGGTTGAATCTAAGCGAGATCTGAGTTTATAATTTTTTAAATTTGCTCAGATTGCGCTGAGATCAATTCTGTACTAAGAAACATTGGTGTTCTGAAGGTACCTGTTGAATCTTAACGGCATCTGAGTTAATTTTTTAAATCTGCTCAGATTGAGCTGAGATCAATTCTGTTATAAGAAACATTGGTATTGTGGAGCTACGTGTTAAATCTCGGCAGGATCCGAGTTGATGATTTTTTAAATCTGCTCTGATTGAGCTGAGATTAATTCTGTACTAAGAAACATTGGTGTTCTGAAGCTACTGTTTGAATCTCGGCAGGATCTGAGTTCATAATTTTTTAAATTTGCTCAGATTGAGCTGAGATTAATTCTGTTATAAGAAACATTGGTATTGTGGAGCTACGTGTTAAATCTCGGCAGGATCTGAGTTGATGATTTTTTAAATCTGCTCAGATTGAGCTGAGAATAATTCTGTACTAAGAAACATTGGTGTTCTGAAGGTACTGGTTGAATCTTAACGACATCTGAGTTGATTTTTTAAATCTGCTCAGATTGAGCTGAGATTAATTCTGTACTAAGAAACATTGGTGTTCTGAAGGTACTGGTTGAATCTTAACGACATCTGAGTTGATTTTTTAAATCTGCTCAGATTGAGCTGAGATTAATTCTGTTATAAGAAACAATGGTGTTCTGAAGCTACTGTTTGAATCTCGGCAGGATCTGAGTTGATGATTTTTTAAATCTGCTCAGATTGAGCTGAGATTAATTCTGTACTAAGAAACAACGGTGTTCTCAAGCTACTGGTTGATTCTAAGCGAGATCTGAGTTTATAATTTTTTAAATCTGCACAGATTGAGCTGAAATTAATTCTGTACTAAGAAACATTGGTGTTCTGAAGGTACTGGTTGAATCTTAACATCTGAGTTGATGATTTTTTTAAATCTGCTCAGATTTAGCTGAGATTAATTTTGTGCTAAGAAACCGGGTGTTCTGAAGCTACGTGTTGATTCTCGGCATGTTCTTAGATGATCATTTTTTTTAAATCTGCTCAGATTGAGCTAAGATCAATTCTGTACTAAAAAACAACGGTGTTCTCAAGCTACTGGTTGAATCTTAGCGAGATCTGAGTTCATAATTTTTTTAATTTGCTCAGATTGAGCTGAGATTAATTTTGTGCTAATAAACATTGGTGTTCTGAAGGTACTGGTTGAATCTTAACGACATCTGAGTTGATTTTTTTAAATCTGCTCAGATTGAGCTGAGATTAATTCTGTTATAAGAAACATTGGTATTGTGGAGCTACGTGTTAAATCTCGGCAGGATCTGAGTTGATGATTTTTTAAATCTGCTCAGATTGAGCTGAGATTAATTCTGTACTAAGAAACATTTGTGTTCTGAAGGTACTGGTTGAATCTCGGCAGGATCTGAGTTGATGATTTTTTAAATCTGCTCAGATTGAGCTGAGATTAATTCTGTACTAAGAAACAAGGGTGTTCTCAAGCTACTGGTTGAATCTAAGCGAGATCTGAGTTTAAATTTTTTTTTAATCTGCACAGATTGAGCTGAAATTAATTCTGTACTAAGAAACATTGGTGTTCTGAAGGTACTGGTTGAATCTTAACGGCATCTGAGTTAATTTTTTAAATCTGCTCAGATTGAGCTGAGATCAATTCTGTACTAAGAAACATTGGTTTTGTGGAGCTACGTGTTAAATCTCGGCAGGATCTGAGTTGATGATTTTTTAAATCTGCTCAGATTGAGCTGAGATTAATTCTGTACTAAGAAACATTGGTGTTCTGAAGCTACTGTTTGAATCTCGGCAGGATCTGAGTTGTTGATTTTTTTAAATCTGCTCAGATTTAGCTGAGATTAATTTTGTGCTAAGAAACGTGGGTGTTCTGAAGCTACGTGTTGATTCTCGGCAGGTTCTTTGATGATCATTTTTTTAAATCTGCTCAGATTGAGCTGAGATCAATTCTGTTATAAGAAACAATGGTGTTCTGAAGCTACTGTTTGAATCTCGGCAGGATCTGAGTTGATGATTTTTTAAATCTGCTCAGATTGAGCTGAGATTAATTCTGTACTAAGAAACAACGGTGTTCTCAAGCTACTGGTTGAATCTAAGCGAGATCTGAGTTTACACATTGGTGTTCTGAAGGTACTGGTTGAATCTTAACATCTGAGTTTATGATTTTTTAAATCTGCTCAGATTGAGCTGAGATTAATTCTGTACTAAGAAACAACGGTGTTCTCAAGCTACTGGTTGATTCTAAGCGAGATCTGAGTTTATAATTTTTTTAATCTGCACAGATTGAGCTGAAATTAATTCTGTACTAAGAAACATTGGTGTTCTGAAGGTACTTGTTGAATCTTAACGGCATCTGAGTTAATTTTTTAAATCTGCTCAGATTGAGCTGAGATTAATTCTGTTATAAGAAACATTGGTATTGTGGAGCTACGTGTTAAATCTCGGCAGGATCTGAGTTGATGATTTTTTGAATCTGCTCAGATTGAGCTGAGATTAATTCTGTATTAAGAAACAACGGTGTTCTCAAGCTACTGGTTGAATCTAAGCGAGATCTGAGTTTATAATTTTTTAAATTTGCTCACATTGCGCTGAGATTAATTCTGTACTAAACATTGGTGTTCTGAAGGTACTGGTTGAATCTTAACGACATCTGAGTTGATTTTTTTAAATCTGCTCAGATTGAGCTGAGATTAATTTTGTTATAAGAAACATTGGTATTGTGGAGCTACGTGTTAAATCTCGGCAGGATCTGAGTTGATGATTTTTTGAACCTGCTCAGATTGAGCTGAGATTAATTCTGTACTAAGAAACAACGGTGTTCTCAAGCTACTGGTTGAATCTAAGCGAGATCTGAGTTTATAATTTTTTAAATTTGCTCAGATTGCGCTGAGATCAATTCTGTACTAAGAAACATTGGTGTTCTGAAGGTACCTGTTGAATCTTAACGGCATCTGAGTTAATTTTTTAAATCTGCTCAGATTGAGCTGAGATCAATTCTGTTATAAGAAACATTGGTATTGTGGAGCTACGTGTTAAATCTCGGCAGGATCCGAGTTGATGATTTTTTAAATCTGCTCTGATTGAGCTGAGATTAATTCTGTACTAAGAAACATTGGTGTTCTGAAGCTACTGTTTGAATCTCGGCAGGATCTGAGTTCATAATTTTTTAAATTTGCTCAGATTGAGCTGAGATTAATTCTGTACTAAGAAACATTGGTGTTCTGAAGGTACTGGTTGAATCTTAACGACATCTGAGTTGATTTTTTAAATCTGCTCAGATTGAGCTGAGATTAATTCTGTTATAAGAAACAATGGTGTTCTGAAGCTACTGTTTGAATCTCGGCAGGATCTGAGTTGATGATTTTTTAAATCTGCTCAGATTGAGCTGAGATTAATTCTGTACTAAGAAACAACGGTGTTCTCAAGCTACTGGTTGATTCTAAGCGAGATCTGAGTTTATAATTTTTTAAATCTGCACAGATTGAGCTGAAATTAATTCTGTACTAAGAAACATTGGTGTTCTGAAGGTACTGGTTGAATCTTAACGACATCTGAGTTAATTTTTTAAATCTGCTCAGATTGAGCTGAGATCAATTCTGTTATAAGAAACATTGGTATTGTGGAGCTACGTGTTAAATCTCGGCAGGATCTGAGTTGATGATTTTTTAAATCTGCTCTGATTGAGCTGAGATTAATTCTGTACTAAGAAACATTGGTGTTCTGAAGCTACTGTTTGAATCTCGGCAGGATCTGAGTTGATGATTTTTTAAATCTGCTCAGATTGAGCTGAGATTAATTCTGTACTAAGAAACAACGGTGTTCTCAAGCTACTGGTTGAATCTAAGCGAGATCTGAGTTTACACATTGGTGTTCTGAAGGTACTGGTTGAATCTTAACATCTGAGTTGATGATTTTTTTAAATCTGCTCAGATTTAGCTGAGATTAATTTTGTGCTAAGAAACCGGGTGTTCTGAAGCTACGTGTAAGAAACAAGGGTGTTCTGAAGCTACGTGTTGTCTCTCGGCATGTTCTTAGATGATCATTTTTTTAAATCTGCTCAGATTGAGCTGAGATTAATTCTGTACTAAGAAACAAGGGTGTTCTCAAGCTACTGGTTGAATCTAAGCGAGATCTGAGTTTAAATTTTTTTTAATCTGCACAGATTGAGCTGAAATTAATTCTGTACTAAGAAACATTGGTGTTCTGAAGGTACTGGTTGAATCTTAACGGCATCTGAGTTAATTTTTTAAATCTGCTCAGATTGAGCTGAGATCAATTCTGTACTAAGAAACATTGGTTTTGTGGAGCTACGTGTTAAATCTCGGCAGGATCTGAGTTGATGATTTTTTAAATCTGCTCAGATTGAGCTGAGATTAATTCTGTACTAAGAAACATTGGTGTTCTGAAGCTACTGTTTGAATCTCGGCAGGATCTGAGTTGTTGATTTTTTTAAATCTGCTCAGATTTAGCTGAGATTAATTTTGTGCTAAGAAACGTGGGTGTTCTGAAGCTACGTGTTGATTCTCGGCAGGTTCTTTGATGATCATTTTTTTAAATCTGCTCAGATTGAGCTGAGATCAATTCTGTTATAAGAAACATTGGTGTTCTGAAGCTACTGTTTGAATCTCGGCAGGATCTGAGTTGATGATTTTTTAAATCTGCTCAGATTGAGCTGAGATTAATTCTGTACTAAGAAACAACGGTGTTCTCAAGCTACTGGTTGAATCTAAGCGAGATCTGAGTTTACACATTGGTGTTCTGAAGGTACTGGTTGAATCTTAACATCTGAGTTGATGATTTTTTTAAATCTGCTCAGATTTAGCTGAGATTCATTTTGTGCTAAGAAACCGGGTGTTCTGAAGCTACGTGTAAGAAACAAGGGTGTTCTGAAGCTACGTGTTGTCTCTCGGCATGTTCTTAGATGATCATTTTTTTAAATCTGCTCAGATTGAGCTGAGATCAATTCTGTACTAAAAAACAACGGTGTTCTCAAATTACTGGTTGAATCTAAGCGAGATCTGAGTTGATTTTTTAAATCTGCTCAGAATGAGCTGAGATTAATTCTGTTATAAGAAACAATGGTGTTCTGAAGCTACTGTTTGAATCTCGGCAGGATCTGAGTTGATGATTTTTTAAATCTGCTCGGATTGAGCTGAGATTAATTCTGTACTAAGAAACAACGGTGTTCTCAAGCTACTGGTTGATTCTAAGCGAGATCTGAGTTTATAATTTTTTAAATTTGCTCAGATTGCGCTGAGATTAATTCTGTACTAAGAAACATTGGTGTTCTGAAGGTACTGGTTGAATCTTAACGACATCTGAGTTGATTTTTTAAATCTGCTCAGATTGAGCTGAGATTAATTCTGTTATAAGAAACATTGGTATTGTGGAGCTACGTGTTAAATCTCGGCAGGATCTGAGTTGATGATTTTTTAAATCTGCTCTGATTGAGCTGAGATTAATTCTGTACTAAGAAACATTGGTGTTCTGAAGGTACTGGTTGAATCTTAACATCTGAGTTGATGATTTTTTTAAATCTGCTCAGATTTAGCTGAGATTAATTTTGTGCTAAGAAACCGGGTGTTCTGAAGCTACGTGTTGATTCTCGGCATGTTCTTAGATGATCATTTTTTTTAAATCTGCTCAGATTGAGCTAAGATCAATTCTGTACTAAAAAACAACGGTGTTCTCAAGCTACTGGTTGAATCTTAGCGAGATCTGAGTTCATAATTTTTTTAATTTGCTCAGATTGAGCTGAGATTAATTTTGTGCTAAAAAACATTGGTGTTCTGAAGGTACTGGTTGAATCTTAACGACATCTGAGTTGATTTTTTTAAATCTGCTCAGATTGAGCTGAGATTAATTCTGTTATAAGAAACATTGGTATTGTGGAGCTACGTGTTAAATCTCGGCAGGATCTGAGTTGATGATTTTTTAAATCTGCTCAGATTGAGCTGAGATTAATTCTGTACTAAGAAACATTTGTGTTCTGAAGGTACTGGTTGAATCTCGGCAGGATCTGAGTTGATGATTTTTTAAATCTGCTCAGATTGAGCTGAGATTAATTCTGTACTAAGAAACAAGGGTGTTCTCAAGCTACTGGTTGAATCTAAGCGAGATCTGAGTTTAAATTTTTTTTTAATCTGCACAGATTGAGCTGAAATTAATTCTGTACTAAGAAACATTGGTGTTCTGAAGGTACTGGTTGAATCTTAACGGCATCTGAGTTAATTTTTTAAATCTGCTCAGATTGAGCTGAGATCAATTCTGTACTAAAAAACATTGGTTTTGTGGAGCTACGTGTTAAATCTCGGCAGGATCTGAGTTGATGATTTTTTAAATCTGCTCAGATTGAGCTGAGATTAATTCTGTACTAAGAAACATTGGTGTTCTGAAGCTACTGTTTGAATCTCGGCAGGATCTGAGTTGTTGATTTTTTTAAATCTGCTCAGATTTAGCTGAGATTAATTTTGTGCTAAGAAACGTGGGTGTTCTGAAGCTACGTGTTGATTCTCGGCAGGTTCTTTGATGATCATTTTTTTAAATCTGCTCAGATTGAGCTGAGATCAATTCTGTTATAAGAAACAATGGTGTTCTGAAGCTACTGTTTGAATCTCGGCAGGATCTGAGTTGATGATTTTTTAAATCTGCTCAGATTGAGCTGAGATTAATTCTGTACTAAGAAACAACGGTGTTCTCAAGCTACTGGTTGAATCTAAGCGAGATCTGAGTTTACACATTGGTGTTCTGAAGGTACTGGTTGAATCTTAACATCTGAGTTTATGATTTTTTAAATCTGCTCAGATTGAGCTGAGATTAATTCTGTACTAAGAAACAACGGTGTTCTCAAGCTACTGGTTGATTCTAAGCGAGATCTGAGTTTATAATTTTTTTAATCTGCACAGATTGAGCTGAAATTAATTCTGTACTAAGAAACATTGGTGTTCTGAAGGTACTTGTTGAATCTTAACGGCATCTGAGTTAATTTTTTAAATCTGCTCAGATTGAGCTGAGATTAATTCTGTTATAAGAAACATTGGTATTGTGGAGCTACGTGTTAAATCTCGGCAGGATCTGAGTTGATGATTTTTTGAATCTGCTCAGATTGAGCTGAGATTAATTCTGTACTAGAAACAATGGTGTTCTCAAGCTACTGGTTGAATCTAAGCGAGATCTGAGTTTATAATTTTTTAAATTTGCTCAGATTGCGCTGAGATCAATTCTGTACTAAGAAACATTGGTGTTCTGAAGGTACTTGTTGAATCTTAACGGCATCTGAGTTAATTTTTTAAATCTGCTCAGATTGAGCTGAGATCAATTCTGTTATAAGAAACATTGGTATTGTGGAGCTACGTGTTAAATCTCGGCAGGATCTGAGTTGATGATTTTTTGAATCTGCTCAGATTGAGCTGAGATTAATTCTGTACTAGAAACAATGGTGTTCTCAAGCTACTGGTTGAATCTAAGCGAGATCTGAGTTTATAATTTTTTAAATTTGCTCAGATTGCGCTGAGATCAATTCTGTACTAAGAAACATTGGTGTTCTGAAGGTACTTGTTGAATCTTAACGGCATCTGAGTTAATTTTTTAAATCTGCTCAGATTGAGCTGAGATCAATTCTGTTATAAGAAACATTGGTATTGTGGAGCTACGTGTTAAATCTCGGCAGGATCTGAGTTGATGATTTTTTTAATCTGCTCAGATTGAGCTGAGATTAATTCTGTACTAAGAAACATTGGTGTTCTGAAGGTACTGGTTGAATCTTAACATCTGAGTTGATGATTTTTTTAAATCTGCTCAGATTTAGCTGAGATTAATTTTGTGCTAAGAAACCGGGTGTTCTGAAGCTACGTGTTGATTCTCGGCATGTTCTTAGATGATCATTTTTTTAAATCTGCTCAGATTGAGCTGAGATCAATTCTGTACTAAAAAACAACGGTGTTCTCAAGCTACTGGTTGAATCTAAGCGAGATCTGAGTTCATAATTTTTTAAATTTGCTCAGATTGAGCTGAGATTAATTTTGTGCTAATAAACATTGGTGTTCTGAAGGTACTGGTTGAATCTTAACGACATCTGAGTTGATTTTTTAAATCTGCTCAGATTGAGCTGAGATTGATTCTGTTATAAGAAACATTGGTATTGTGGAGCTACGTGTTAAATCTCGGCAGGATCTGAGTTGATGATTTTTTAAATCTGCTCAGATTGAGCTGAGATTAATTCTGTACTAAGAAACATTGGTGTTCTGAAGGTACTGGTTGAATCTTAACGACATCTGAGTTGATTTTTTAAATCTGCTCAGATTGAGCTGAGATTAATTCTGTTATAAGAAACAATGGTGTTCTGAAGCTACTGTTTGAATCTCGGCAGGATCTGAGTTGATGATTTTTTAAATCTGCTCAGATTGAGCTGAGATTAATTCTGTACTAAAAAACAACGGTGTTCTCAAGCTACTGGTTGAATCTAAGCGAGATCTGAGTTTATAATTTTTTAAATTTGCTCAGATTGAGCTGAGATTAATTTTGTGCTAATAAACATTGGTGTTCTGAAGGTACTGGTTGAATCTTAACGACATCTGAGTTGATTTTTTAAATCTGCTCAGATTGAGCTGAGATTAGTTCTGTTATAAGAAACATTGGTATTGTGGAGCTACGTGTTAAATCTCGGCAGGATCTAGGTTGATGATTTTTTAAATCTGCTCTGATTGAGCTGAGATTAATTCTGTACTAAGAAACATTGTTGTTCTGAAGCTACTGTTTGAATCTCGGCAGGATCTGAGTTGATGATTTTTTAAATCTGCTCAGATTGAGCTGAGATTAATTCTGTACTAAGAAACAAGGGTGTTCTCAAGCTACTGGTTGAATCTAAGCGAGATCTGAGTTTAAAATTTTTTTAATCTGCACAGATTGAGCTGAAATTAATTCTGTACTAAGAAACATTGGTGTTCTGAAGGTACTGGTTGAATCTTAACGACATCTGAGTTGATGATTTTTTTAAATCTGCTCAGATTTAGCTGAGATTAATTTTGTGCTAAGAAACGTGGGTGTTCTGAAGCTACGTGTTGATTCTCGGCAGGTTCTTTGATGATCATTTTTTTAAATCTGCTCAGATTGAGCTGAGATCAATTCTGTTATAAGAAACAATGGTGTTCTGAAGCTACTGTTTGAATCTCGGCAGGATCTGAGTTGATGATTTTTTAAATCTGCTCAGATTGAGCTGAGATTAATTCTGTTATAAGAAACATTGGTATTGTGGAGCTACGTGTTAAATCTCGGCAGGATCTGAGTTGATGATTTTTTAAATCTGCTCTGATTGAGCTGAGATTAATTCTGTACTAAGAAACATTGTTGTTCTGAAGCTACTGTTGGAATCTCGGCAGGATCTGAGTTGATGATTTTTTAAATCTGCTCAGATTGAGCTGAGATTAATTCTGTACTAAGAAACAACGGTGTTCTCAAGCTACTGGTTGAATCTAAGCGAGATCTGAGTTTACACATTGGTGTTCTGAAGGTACTGGTTGAATCTTAACATCTGAGTTGATGATTTTTTTAAATCTGCTCAGATTTAGCTGAGATTAATTTTGTGCTAAAAAACCGGGTGTTCTGAAGCTACGTGTTGATTCTCGGCATGTTCTTAGATGATCATTTTTTTAAATCTGCTCAGATTGAGCTGAGATTAATTCTGTTATAAGAAACAATGGTGTTCTGAAGCTACTGTTTGAATCTCGGCAGGATCTGAGTTGATGATTTTTTGAATCTGCTCAGATTGAGCTGAGATTAATTCTGTATTAATAAACAACGGTGTTCTCAAGCTACTGGTTGAATCTAAGCGAGATCTGAGTTTATAATTTTTTTAATTTGCTCAGATTGCGCTGAGATCAATTCTGTACTAAGAAACATTGGTGTTCTGAAGGTACTTGTTGAATCTTAACGGCATCTGAGTTAATTTTTTAAATCTGCTCAGATTGAGCTGAGATTAATTCTGTTATAAGAAACATTGGTATTGTGGAGCTACGTGTTAAATCTCGGCAGGATCTGAGTTGATGATTTTTTAAATCTGCTCTGATTGAGCTGAGATTAATTCTGTACTAAGAAACATTGGTATTGTGGAGCTACGTGTTAAATCTCGGCAGGATCTGAGTTGATGATTTTTTGAATCTGCTCAGATTGAGCTGAGATTAATTCTGTATTAAGAAACAACGGTGTTCTCAAGCTACTGGTTGAATCTAAGCGAGATCTGAGTTTATAATTTTTTAAATTTGCTCACATTGCGCTGAGATTAATGCTGTACTAAACAACGGTGTTCTCAAGCTACTGGTTGAATCTAAGCGAGATCTGAGTTTATAATTTTTTAAATTTGCTCAGATTGCACTGAGATTAATTTTGTGCTAATAAACATTGGTGTTCTGAAGGTACTGGTTGAATCTTAACGACATCTGAGTTGATTTTTTAAATCTGCTCAGATTGAGCTGAGATTAATTCTGTTATAAGAAACATTGGTATTGTGGAGCTACGTGTTAAATCTCGGCAGGATCTGAGTTGATGATTTTTTAAATCTGCTCAGATTGAGCTGAGATTAATTCTGTACTAAGAAACATTGGTGTTCTGAAGGTACTGGTTGAATCTAAGCGAGATCTGAGTTTAAAATTTTTTTAATCTGCACAGATTGAGCTGAAATTAATTCTGTACTAAGAAACATTGGTGTTCTGAAGGTACTTGTTGAATCTTAACGGCATCTGAGTTAATTTTTTAAATCTGCTCAGATTGAGCTGAGATCAATTCTGTACTAAGAAACATTGGTGTTCTGAAGCTACTGTTTGAATCTCGGCAGGATCTGAGATGATGATTTTTTAAATCTGCTCAGATTGAGCTGAGATTAATTCTGTACTAAGAAACAACGGTGTTCTCAAGCTACTGGTTGAATCTAAGCGAGATCTGAGTTTACAAGTTGGTGTTCTGAAGGTACTTGTTGAATCTTAACATCTGTGTTGATGATTTTTTTAAATCTGCTCAGATTTAGCTGAGATTAATTTTGTGCTAAGAAACGTGGGTGTTCTGAAGCTACGTGTTGATTCTCGGCAGGTTCTTTGATGATCATTTTTTTAAATCTGCTCAGATTGAGCTGAGATCAATTCTGTTATAAGAAACAATGGTGTTTTGAAGCTACTGTTTGAATCTCGGCAGGATCTGAGTTGATGATTTTTTAAATCTGCTCAGATTGAGCTGAGATTAATTCTGTACTAAGAAACATTGGTGTTCTGAAGGTCTGGTTGAATCTTAACGACATCTGAGTTGATGATTTTTTTAAATCTGCTCAGATTTAGCTGAGATTAATTTTGTGCTAAGAAACGTGGGTGTTCTGAAGCTACGTGTTGATTCTCGGCAGGTTCTTTGATGATCATTTTTTAAAATCTGCTCAGATTGAGCTGAGATCAATTCTGTACTAAGAAACAACGGTGTTCTTAAGCTACTGGTTGAATCTAAGCGAGATCTGAGTTTATAATTTTTTAAATTTGCTCAGATTGAGCTGAGATTAATTTTGTGCTAATAAACATTGGTGTTTTGAAGGTACTTGTTGAATCTTAACGGCATCTGAGTTGATTTTTTAAATCTGCTCAGATTGAGCTGAGATTAATTCTGTTATAAGAAACATTGGTATTGTGGAGCTACGTGTTAAATCTCGGCAGGATCTGAGTTGATGATTTTTTTAAATCTGCTCTGATTGAGCTGACATTAATTCTGTACTAAGAAACATTGGTGTTCTGAAGCTACTGTTTGAATCTCGGCAGGATCTGAGTTGATTAATTTTTTAATCTGCTCAGATTGAGCTGAAATTAATTCTGTACTAAGAAACAACGGTGTTCTGAAGGTACTGGTTGAATCTTAACGACATCTAGTTGATGATTATTTTAAATCTGCTCAGATTTAGCTGAGATTAATTTTTTGCTAAGAAACCGGGTGTTCTGTAGCTACGTGTTGATTCTCGGCAGGTTCTTTGATGATCAAATTTTTAAATCTGCTCAGACTGAGCTGAGATCAATTCTGTACCAAGAAACAACGGTCTTCTCAAGCTACTGGTTGAATCTAAGCGAGATATGAGTTGATGATTTTTTAAATTTGCTCAGATTGAGCTGATATTAATTTTGTGCTAATAAACATTGGTGTTCTGAAGGTACTGGTTGAATCTTAAAGACATCTGAGTTGATTTTTTAAATCTGCTCAGATTGAGCTGAGATTGATTCTGTTATAAGAAACATTGGTATTGTGGAGCTACGTGTTAAATCTCGGCAGGATCTGAACTGATGATTTTTTAAATCTGCTCTGATTGAGCTGAGATTAATCCTGCAGTAAGAAACAAGAGTGTTCTGAAGCAACTGGTTGAATCTTAACGACATCTGAGTTGATGATTTTTTTATTCTGCTCAGATTGAGCTGAGATTAATTCTGCAGTAAGAAACAAGGGTGTTCTGAAGGTACCGGCTGAATCTTAACGACATCTGAATTGATGATTTTTTAAATCTGCTCAGATTGAGCTGAGCGTAATTCTGTTATAAGAAACATTGGTATTGTGGAGCTACGTGTTAAATCTCGGCAGGATCTGAGTTGATGATTTTTTAAATCTGCTCAGATTTAGCTGAGATTAATTCTGTTATAAGAAACATTGGTATTGTGGAGCTACGTGTTAAATCTCGGCAGGATCTGAGTTGATGATTTTTTAAATCTGCTCAGTATGAGCTCAGATTAATTCTGTACTAAGAAACATGGGTGTTCTGAAGCTACTGGTTGAATCTTAACGAGATCAGAGTTGATGATTTTTTAAATCTGCTCAGATTGAGCTGAGATCAATTCTGTACTAATAAACATTGGTGTTCTGAAGGTACTGGTTGAATCTAAACGAGATCTGAGATGATCAATTTTTTAATTTGCTCAAATTGAGCTGAGATTAATTCAGTATCAAGAAACAACGGTGTGTTCAAGCTACTGGTTGAATCTAAGCGAGGTCTGAGTTGATGATGTTTTTAATCTGCTCAGATTGAGCTGAGAATAATTCTGTACTATGAAACATTGGTGTTCTTAAGCTAATGGTTGAATCTCGGCAAGAACTAACATAATCAATCTTTCAAAGACGCTCAGATTGAGCTAAGATTAATTCTGTAGCTTCACAACACCAATGTTTCTTACAACAGAATTAATCTCAGCTCAATCTGAGCAGATATAAACAATCATCAACTGTGATCCTGCCGAGATTTAACACGTAGCTTCACAACACCAATGTTTCTTAATACAGAATTAATCTGAGCTCAATCCGAGCATCTTTGTAAAATTGATCATGTCAGTTCCTTCCGAGATTCAACCAGTAGCTTCAGAACACCCATGTTTCTTAGTACAAAATTAATCTCAGCTCAATCTGAGCAATTTAACAAATTGATCGTGTCAGTTCCTGCCGAGATTCAACCAGTAGCTTCAGAACACCAATGTTTCATAGTACAGAACAATTCTCTGCTCAATCTGAGCTGATTTAAAAAATCATCAACTCAAATCTCATTATGATCCAACCATTAGTTTCAGAACACCAATGTTTCATAGTAGAGAATTATTTCTCAGCTCAATCTGAGCAGATTACAAAAAATCATCAACTCAGATCTCGTTATGATTCCACCAGTAGCTTCAGAACACCAATATTTCTTGATACAGAATTAATCTCAGCTCAATCTGAGCAAATTAACACTTTGATCATCTCAGATCTCGTTTAGATTGAACCAGCAGCTTCAGAACACCCAAGTTTCTTAGTACAGAATTAATCTGAGCTCAATTTGAGCATCTTTGAAAAATTGATCATCTCAGATCCTGCCGAGATTCAACCAGTAGCTTCAAAACACCAATGTTTCTTACACAGATTTAATAACAACTCAATCTGAGCAGATTAAAAAAAAAATCATCTCAGATCCTGCCGAGATTTAACCAGTAGCTTCAGAACACCCATGTTTCTTAGTACAAAATTAATCTCAGCTCAATCTGAGCAATTTAACAAATTGATCGTGTCAGTTCCTGCCGAGATTCAACCAGTAGCTTCAGAACACCAATGTTTCATACTAGAGAATTATTCTCAGCTCAATCTGAGCAACTTAAAAAATTTATCATCTCAGATCGCGTTTAGATTGAACCAGCAGCTTCAGAACACCCATGTTTCTTAGTGCAGAATTAATCTGAGCTCAATTTGAGCATCTTTGAAAAATTGATCATCTCAGATCCTGCCGAGATTCAACCAGTAGCTTCAGAACACCCATGTTTCTTTGTACAAAATTAATCTCAGCTCATTCTGAGCAATTTAACAAATTGATCGTGTCAGTTCTTGCCGAGATTCAACCAGTAGCTTCAGAACACCAATGTTTCATAGTACAGAATTATTCTCAGCTCAATCTGAGCAGATTTAAAAAATCATCAACTCAGATATCGCTTAGATTCAACCAGTAGCTTGAAATACCGTTGTTTCTTAGTACAGAATTTATCTTAGCTCAATCTGAGCATCTTTGAAAAATTGATCATGTCTGTTCTTGCCGAGATTCAACCATTAGCTTCAGAACACCAATGTTTCATAGTAGAGAATTATTCTCAGCTCAATCTGAGCAGATTTAAAAAATCATCAACTCAGATCTCGTTATGATTCAACCAGTAGCTTCAGAACACCCATGTTTCTTAGTACAAAATTAATCTCAGCTCAATCTGAGCAATTTAACAAATTGATCGTGTCAGTTCCTGCCGAGATTCAACCAGTAGCTTCAGAACACCAATGTTTCATACTAGAGAATTATTCTCAGCTCAATCTGAGCAACTTAAAAAATTGATCATCTCAGATCGCGTTTAGATTGAACCAGCAGCTTCAGAACACCCATGTTTCTTAGTGCAGAACTAATCTGAGCTCAATTTGAGCATCTTTGAAAAATTGATCATCTCAGATCCTGCCGAGATTCAACCAGTAGCTTCAAAACACCAATGTTTCTTATTACAGAATTATTCTCAGCTCAATCTGAGCAATTTAACAAATTGATCGTGTCATTTCCTGCCGAGATTCAACCAGTAGCTTCAGAACACCAATGTTTCATAGTACTGAATTATTCTCAGCTCAATCTGAGCAGATTTAAAAAATCATCAACTCAAATCTCGTTATGATTCAACCAGTAGCTTCAGAACACCCTCGTTTCTTAGTACAGAATTTATCTTAGCTCAATCTGAGCATCTTTGAAAAATTGATCATGTCAGTTCTTGCCGAGATTCAACCATTAGCTTCAGAACACCAATGTTTCTTGATACAGATTTAATCTCAGCTCAATCTGAGCAGATTTAAAAAATTATCAA
Organism: Asterias amurensis; assembly: GCF_032118995.1. Classification (NCBI taxonomy): domain Eukaryota; kingdom Metazoa; phylum Echinodermata; class Asteroidea; order Forcipulatida; family Asteriidae; genus Asterias; species Asterias amurensis. The sequence goes on from NC_092660.1 coordinate 7,524,293, forward strand.
CTCAAATCTCGTTATGATTCAACCATTAGCTTCAGAACACCAATGTTTCATAGTAGAGAATTATTCTCAACTCAATCTGAGCAGATTTAAAAAATCATCAACTCAGATCTCGTTATAATTCAACCAGTAGCTTCAGAACACCAATATTTCTTGATACAGAATTAATCCCAGCTCAATCTGAGCAAATTAAAAAATTGATCATCTCAGATCGCGTTTAGATTGAACCAGCAGCTTCAGAACACCCATGTTTCTTAGTACAGAATTAATCTGAGCTCAATTTGAGCATCTTTGAAAAATTGATCATCTCAGATCCTGCCAAGATTCAACCAGTAGCTTCAGAACACCCATGTTTCTTTGTACAAAATTAATCTCAGCTCAATCTGAGCAATTTAACAAATTGATCGTGTCAGTTCCTGCCGAGATTCAACCAGTAGCTTCAGAACACCCACGTTTCTTAGTACAGAATTTATCTTAGCTCAATCTGAGCATCTTTTTAAAATTGATCATGTCAGTTCTTGCCGAGATTCAACCATTAGCTTCAGAACACCAATGTTTCATAGTAGAGAATTATTCTCAGCTCAATCTGAGCAGATTTAAAAAATCATCAACTCAGATCTCGTTATGATTCAACCAGTAGCTTCAGAACACCAATTCTTCTTGATACAGAATTAATCTCAGCTCAATCTGAGCATCTTTGAAAAATTGATCATGTCAGTTCTTGCCGAGATTCAACCATTAGCTTCAGAACACCAATGTTTCATAATAGAGAATTATTCTCAGCTCAATCTGAGCAGATTTGTTGTTGTAGTGAACTCTGCCAAGAGTTAATTTATTCCGTACTCTGAATTCGGTGGTAAAACGCCAATTCATTATAATATAAGGGATTTCCCTTTATTTAATTCCATCCAGTGATATTCACACTCATAAAGAAGTATACCAGTTCCCATTATAATACACTTTGCGACCAATTCGCAAAGGGTTCCAATCCCTCACTTTGCGAACGGTAAATTTCCAATCCGCAAAGGTTCCCACTTCTCGGCGATTTGCCAAAGAAGGTACCAGACTAATTACAAATATTATAATTATAAATGCACTCATTGACTGGAGAAAACTCCGGGTCAATGAGGTTCCCACTTCCAGCGAGTTGCCAAGAAGGTACCAAATTAAGAGCAGATTAAAAAAATCATCAACTCGGATCTCGCTATGATTCAACCAGTAGCTTCAGAACACCCACGTTTCTTAGTACAGAATTTATCTTAGCTCAATCTGAGGAATTTAACAAATTGATCGTGTCAGTTCCAGCCGAGATTCAACCAGTAGCTTCAGAACACCAATGTTTCATAATAGAGAATTATTCTCAGCTCAATCTGAGCAGATTAAAAAAATCTTCAACTCAGATCTCGTTATGATTCAACCAGTAGCTTCAGAACACCAATATTTATTGATACAGAATTAATCTCAGCTCAATCTGAGCAAATTAAAAAATTGATCATCTCAGATCGCGTTCAGATTGAACCAGCAGCTTCAGAACACCCATGTTTCTTAGTACAGAATTAATCTGAGCTCATTTTGAGCATCTTTGAAAAATTGATCATCTCAGATCCTGCCGAGATTCAACCAGTAGCTTCAAAACACCAATGTTTCTTATTACAGAATTAATAACAACTCAATAAGAGCAGATTAAAAAAATCATCAACTCGGATCTCGCTATGATTCAACCAGTAGCTTCAGAACACCCACGTTTCTTAGTACAGAATTTATCTTAGCTCAATCTGAGGAATTTAACAAATTGATCGTGTCAGTTCCTGCCGAGATTCAACCAGTAGCTTCAGAACACCAATGTTTCATAATAGAGAATTATTCTCAGCTCAATCTGAGCAGATTAAAAAAATCATCAACTCAGATCTCGTTATGATTCAACCAGTAGTCTTGGTCCCAAGACCATTGGTGTTGCGCAGTCACACACAACCAACGTTCCGATTATGCACGGCAAAAACTGTCCACGCTTGTAATGAACGAACGCTAGCGGGCGCTCTGTTTCTCTGATTTAGATCTCACCATGGTCTTGAATATTTGCAACGACGGGTCTTAACTTTTTTATTGTTTTTCGGCAAATCTCCCCCGACTTTCCGGTGGAGCCAATCAGAGGCTGCGTTGCGGTTGGCTCATGAATAATTCATCAGTGTTGTGCATGTAGTGTACAATGCATGCAGTAATTCCATTGCATGACTTTTGCTTTACTCTGTGTGTGGGTATATATGTTTTTATCGGAGTATAATAATGTCCAGATCAGTAGGATTTGAAACTTTGACACAGGGTGGAAATACGATAAAGAAAGGTTTGTGGTACCAGCACAAACATTTCTGTGTATAATGTCCAGATCCAGACACCTGCATTGCCATGATATGCAGCTTGAAATGCGATCGTGGCGTTATGCTCCCGACATGCCAGGGCCCACACATGAAGCCTGTATTGGCTAAACAATTTGCTTATAGTTAGCACAAAATAGTATTGCTTAGCAGAAACTGGTTGCCAGCCAATTTTTAATTAAATTTGAAATTTTGTAGTGCCCAAGTAAATTTTTGGATAGTAAAGAAATTGTGTACAGTATTTTCTGCCAAACAGATATTAACTGGTGGGCCCTGTAGTGTTATTCACAGTGAAAGTTTTTTAATCTTGGGGGAAGGAAATCTTGAGGGATTCAAAAGCATCTTTGTGAGAACGTATTTTGAAACGTAACCGTAGCTGCATATCTTGGAACGTAAGCGTAGCTTGACTTGGGATTGAAAGCGTACTTTTTGATATTGTAGCGTAACCTATTAGTATCTTGGAGTGTATAAGCGTAGCTGAGTAGCTGCGTATCTTGGAACGTAACAGTATCTTTTGGTGGAGCGTAAGCATATCTTGGAACATAATTCATAGCTGCGTATCTTGGAACGTAAGCGTAACTTGACATGGGATTGAAAGCGTACCTTTTGATATTATGGCGTAACTTGAAGGAACGTAAGCAGATCTGTAAGCGCAGCTGAGTAGCTGTGTAGCTTGGAACGTTGACATCTTTTGGAACGTAAGCATATCTTGGACTGAAGCGTAGCATCTTGGAACATAAACGCAGCTGCGTATCTTTGAACGTAGGCATAGCTTGACTCGGGCTTGGAAGCGTACTTTTTGATATTATAGTGTAACTTGAAGGAACGTAGACCTAAGCGTATCTTGGAACGTAAACGTAGCTGCGTATCTTGGAATGTAAGCGTAGCTTGACTCGGGCTTGAAAACATACCTTTTGATATTATAGTGTAACTTGAAGGAACGTAGACCTAAGCGTATCTTGGAACGTAAACGTAGCCGAGTAGCTGCGTAGCTTGGAACGTAACCAAATAACATTTTTTGGGAATGTAGTCGTAACAATATCTTTTGGAATAACTCATGAGAAATTTCGAGTTTTGATTGCTTGTCCAGCGGCGACTACTGCTATTCAACTCCCAGTTATTTGAGGCGAATAGTCGGGTCATTAAATTCCACTAGTTGTCCAGTTTAATCATTACCTCAAAAATAACTCTTCATTCACAGAATTAAAAAAATAATACTTTGTTTGACAAAATTATGCTTTGAGGGAATTTTGTTTTAGCATTATTTTTATTTAAACCTTTTATAAAAAATTCTCATAATTTTTTTAAGCTACTCACACAATAACACTGTCAATATAACAATATGCGATATTCCTAGGTTTTGACATCATCAAAATTACCTGAAAACTCATAACAAAAAGAAATTAGGGGCCATTAATTAAAATGGAGCATATTGGAACGTTGCGATCATAAGAAACAACGGATTCGACACCCGCAAGCTGGGAGTTCATAGCGCCTGGGATTTAACACCTTCAACCCCACGAGACACGGCATGGGCGGTACGTGATATTCCACAAGGCTTATTTCACGTTCCGATTGCTCCACGCCGTGGGGCCATACAGCGTCCGATACACGGACTCTCTGAATGCTAATTTTACGTTCGATTTTTGACCATTATTTACGATTTCAAATCGTCACGTATCCATAATCTGAATAGGTACCTATACTTAAAATTTCACTGTTTTCCTTTTAATAGGCCTATAATGACCACGGAATCACTCTTTGAGCAAAGATTATTAAAAAAAGACCGCCGATCATATTGACCTTTGACTCGATCTAGTTTGAATAGTCATCTTCAATTCGTCACGTGATATGAATATTGCATACGTTAAAAGTAATTTACATAGTCTGGCCACGCCTTCAATTTGCAAATATCCAAGACCATGGTGAGCACAGGACATGGTGAGATCCGTAAATCAGAGAAACAGCGCCCGCTAGCGTTCGTTCATTACAAGCGTGGACAGTTTTTGCCGTGCATAATCGGAACGTTGGTTGTGTGTGACCGCGCAACACCAATGGTCTTGGAACCAAGACTATTCAACCAGTAGCTTCAGAACACCAATATTTCTTGGATACAGAATTAATCTCAGCTCAATCTGAGCAAATTAAAAAATTGATCATCTCAGATCGCGTTTAGATTGAATCAGAACACCCATGTTTCTTAGTACAGAATTAATCTGAGCTCATTTTGAGCATCTTTGAAAAATTGATCATCTCAGTTCCTGCCGAGATTCAACCAGTAGCTTCAGAACACCAATGTTTCATAGTACAGAATTATTCTCAGCTCAATCTGAGCAGATTTAAAAAATCATCAACTCAAATCTCGTTATGATTCAACCAGTAGCTTCAGAACACCCACGTTTCTTAGTACAGAATTTATCTTAGCTCAATCTGAGCATCTTTGAAAAATTGATCATGTCAGTTCTTGCCGAGATTCAACCATTTAGCTTCAGAACACCAATGTTTCATAGTAGAGAATTATTCTCAGCTCAATCTGAGCAGATTTAAAAAATCATCAACTCAGATCTCGTTATGATTCAACCAGTAGCTTCAGAACACCAATATTTCTTGATACAGAATTAATCTCAGCTCAGTCTGAGCAAATGAAAAAATTGATCATCTCAGATCTTAGCTCAATCTGAGCATCTTTGAAAAATTGATCATGTCTGTTCTTGCCGAGATTCAACCATTAGCTTCAGAACACCAATGTTTCATAGTAGAGAGTTATTCTCAGCTCAATCTGAGCAGATTTAAAAAATCATCAACTCAGATCTCGTTATGATTCAACCAGTAGCTTCAGAACACCAATATTTCTTGATACAGAATTAATCTCAGCTCAATCTGAGCATCTTTGAAAAATTGATCATGTCAGTTCTTGCCGAGATTCAACCATTAGCTTCAGAACACCAATGTTTCATAGTAGAGAATTAATCTCAGCTCAATCTGAGCAAATTAAAAAATGGATCATCTCAGATCGCGTTTAGATTGAACCAGCAGCTTCAGAACACCCATGTTTCTTAGTACAGAATTAATCTGAGCTCATTTTGAGCATCTTTGAAAAATTGATCATCTCAGATCCTGCCGAGATTCAACCAGTAGCTTCAAAACACCAATGTTTCTTATTACAGAATTAATAACAACTCAATAAGAGCAGATTAAAAAAATCATCAACTCAGATCTCGTTTAGATTCAACCAGTAGCTTGAAACACCGTTGTTTCTTAGTACAGAATTGAACTCAGCTCAATCTGAGCAATTTAAAATATTGATCATCTCAGATCCTGCCGAGATTCAACCAGTAGCTTCAAAACACCAATGTTTCATAGTAGAGAATTATTCTCAGCTCAATCTGAGCAGATTAAAAAAATCATCAACTCAGATCTCGTTATGATTCAACCAGTAGCTTCAGAACACCAATATTTCTTGATACAGAATTAATCTCAGCTCAATCTGAGCAAATTAAAAAATTGATCATCTCAGATCGCGTTTAGATTGAACCAGCAGCTTCAGAACACCCACGTTTCTTAGTACAGAATTTATCTTAGCTCAATCTGAGCATCTTTGAAAAATTGATCATGTCAGTTCTTGCCGAGATTCAACCATTAGCTTCAGAACACCAATGTTTCTTGATACAGAATTAATCTCAGCTCAATCTGAGCAGATTTAAAAAATTATCAACTCAAATCTCGTTATGATTCAACCATTAGCTTCAGAACACCAATGTTTCATAGTAGAGAATTATTCTCAGCTCAATCTGAGCAGATTTAAAAAATCATCAACTCAGATCTCGTTATAATTCAACCAGTAGCTTCAGAACACCAATATTTCTTGATACAGAATTAATCTCAGCTCAATCTGAGCAAATTAAAAAATTGATCATCTCAGATCGCGTTTAGATTGAACCAGCAGCTTCAGAACACCCATGTTTCTTAGTACAGAATTAATCTGAGCTCAATTTGAGCATCTTTGAAAAATTGATCATCTCAGATCCTGCCGAGATTCAACCAGTAGCTTCAGAACACCCATGTTTCTTTGTACAAAATTAATCTCAGCTCAATCTGAGCAATTTAACAAATTGATCGTGTCAGTTCCTGCCGAGATTCAACCAGTAGCTTCAGAACACCAATATTTCTTGATACAGAATTAATCTCAGCTCAATCTGAGCAAATTAAAAAATTGATCATCTCAGATCGCGTTTAGATTGAACCAGCAGCTTCAGAACACCCATGTTTCTTAGTACAGAATTAATCTGAGCTCATTTTGAGCATCTTTGAAAAATTGATCATCTCAGATCCTGCCGAGATTCAACCAGTAGCTTCAAAACACCAATGTTTCTTATTTACAGAATTATTCTCAGCTCAATCTGAGCAATTTAACAAATTGATCATCTCAGATCCTGCCGAGATTCAACCAGTAGCTTCAAAACACCAATGTTTCATAGTAGAGAATTATTCTCAGCTCAATCTGAGCAGATTTAAAAAATCATCAACTCAATTCTCGTTATGATTCAACCAGTAGCTTCAGAACACCAATATTTCTTGATACAGAATTAATCTCAGCTCAATTTGAGCAAATTAAAACATTGATCATCTCAGATCTCGTTTAGATTGAACCAGTAGCTTCAGAAAACCAACGTTTCTTAGTACAGAATTAATCTCAGCTCAATCAAAGCAATTTAACAAATTGATCATGTTAGTTCCTGCCGAGATTCAACCAGTAGCTTCAGAACACCAATGTTTCATAGTACAGAATTATTCTCAGCTCAATCTGAGCAGATTTAAAAAATTGATCATCTCAGATCCCGTTTAGATTGAACCAGTAGCTTCAGAACACCCATGTTTCTTAGTACAGAATTAATCTGAGCTCAATCTGAGCAATTTAAATAATTGATCGTGTCAGATCTTGCCGAGATTCAACCATTAGCTTCAGAACACCAATGTTTCATAGTACAGAATTTTTCTCAGCTCAATCTGAGCAGATTTAAAAAATCATCAACTCAGATCTCGTCAAAATATTGATATTGCTGCCTAGGATTCGAACGGGGGACCTCCGATCTCGCTTAGATTCAACCAGTAGCTTCAGAACACCCACATTTCTTAGTACAGAATTAATCTCAGCTCAATCTGAGCATCTTTGAAAATTGATAATGTCAGTTCCTTCCGAGATTCAACGAGTAGCTTCAGAACACCCATGCTTCTTAGTACAGAATTAATCTCAGCTCAATCTGAGCAGATTTAAAAAAATCATCGACTCAGATCTCGTCAAAATATTGATATTGCTGCCTAGGATTCGAACGGGGGACCTCCGATTCTGAAGTCGAGAGATCTACCGCTAGGCCAAATCGTTCCACAGAAATACCTAGGAAAATTTCCACTTATAAATATCTGCATCTCCTGATCAATTTTGAAACTGTCCAAACGTAAACAAAATATTGATATTGCTGCTTAGGATTTGAACGGGAGACCTCCGATTCTGAAGTCGAGTGGTCTACCGCTAGACCTAATCGTTCCACAGAAAAACCTAGGAAAAATCTCACATATAAAAACCTGCATCATCATTTCGAAAAAATTTCAACACTTTTGGAATTGAACTTATTGATTTTTTTTCCAAGCTTTTTGAAAAGTTAAAGAAATAACAATCTGTGTAGTTATTTTAAATTAATGTTTTTGTTTTATTTTTGTATTTTATTGGTTAATAAAATTCCAGGGTGGCACGATGAAAATATTAAAAGATTGTCACAGAATGTATTTATTCGATGTACAAAAATAAGACAGAATTTTGATCGTTGTGATTTTTGAAAATATTAAGAAATATTTGTAAAAAGAGAAACATTGGATCAATATTTATTTCCCTCCGAAGCATTTCTCATTTATTGCACGAGCTTGAAATGGTCATCATAATCAGTATCATAATTACTTAATGTCTACGACACTTTGTAGAAATAATACCCGGTGGTAAGAATGTGTACTGCATGTTAGAAATATACAAGAGCTGGGAATATTTATAACAAGGTCTAAACACAACACTTGGTAAAATTAGGTTCTGTACACGTCTAATTTGGGCCCCTGGGTACATTTCCACTGGAGGAATTGGGTATACTTCCCCTGGAGGAATGGGTACATGTCCACTTTGGGAGTGGGTACATTTCCACAATGGGAATGGGGACAGTTCCACTGGAAGAATGGGTACATTTCCACTATGGGAATGGGAACAGTTCCACTGGAGGAATGGGTACATTTCCACTTTTTGTTAATGGGTACATTTCCCACTATGGGAATGGGTACCCGACTAATTTGGGAATGGGCTGGCTGTGAGAATGGGTACATTTTCACTGGAATGGGTACATTTCTTCTGTGGAAATGGGTACATTTCCACTGTGGGAATGGGTACATTTCCACTGTGGGAATGGGTACATTTCCACTGTGGGAATGGGTACATTTCCACTGTGGGAATGGGTACATTTCCACTGTGGGAATGGGTACATTGTCAAACGCAAAGAAAATATTGCAATTCAGTTCTAGGATTCGAACGGGGGACCTCCGATTCTGAAGTCGAGACGTCTACCGGTAGACCAAATCGTTCCGCAGAAAAACCTAGGAAAAATCTGACATATAAATATCTGCATCATCATTTCGAAAGTGTCAAATTTAAACAAAATATTGTCATAGTTTGGCAAGGATTTGAACGGGGGGGGGGGGGGGGGACCTCTGTTCTGAAGTGAAGAGATCTACCGCTAGACCAAATCGTTCCACAGAAATACCTAGGAAAATTTCCACTTATAAATATGCGTCCCCTATCATTTTTGAAACTGTCCAAACGTAAACAAAGTGTTGACATCCCTGCCTAGGATTCGAACGGGGGACCTCCGATTCTGAAGTCGATAGATCTACCGCAAGACCAAATCGTTACACAGAAAAAAGTTAGAAAAATCCCAATTATAAATATCTACATCCCCTATCAATTTTGAAAATGTCAATATGTGAACAAAATATTGGCATCCCTGCCTAGGATTTGAACGGGGGACCTCCGATTCTAAAGTCGAGAGATCTACCGCTAGACCAAATCGTTCCACAGAAAAACCTAGGAAAAATCTCAAACATAAATATCACCATCATGGGTGCGTTCGTTTAGCTTCCCTGTGTCGACCCCGGTGTGCGGCGTTTTTTTTTTCAGGACTACGGCGGGTAATTATCTGCACACGTTTGTCCTGGGAAAAAACCCGCCACACACCGGGGTTGACCCAGGGAAGCTAAACGAACGCACCCTGTAACGCCCAAACTCAGGGAACTTGTTTCTGTCGATTGAGGGCGCTGTTGCAGTTCAGAGGTTGCTGCGAGGTTCTGAAAGTCATGGGTTAGTTCTAGCCCAGGTTGGACTCCTCCGTTGCAGGCAACGCGACGGAGTCCAGGGTATAAAGGTCCCGTACCATTGCAAAAATTTTTCAAAAATCTGTTAAAAATATTTCTACCTAACTCGGGAGTCTGAACTTTTACTCACATGTTCCTTGTAGTTGGAACTCAAAGTTCGCATTATTTAATATTGTTGAATTTTCTCCTTTGGTTTTAATAGTTTGTGAAAAGAAAATTTAAATTAGCGTGTTCTGATCCCACGTCGTGCACTAACTTACGTGTAAACACTTTGTTGCACTGATCACTGGCATCCTACTATTTGCAGCCAAATCGCTGTCAACAAACACTAACCGGATGGAAAATAGTCGGTGAGCAATTTATACAAAGCTCAGAACTATGCGATACCGGGCATTGACGTCTTGTGCCAAGACTTCATGAGCCGGAAGCGTATTTTTTCCTAGGACAAATGAGGCCACTTTTTAGCATAAATTAGCGCATGCTAACCGTCCCAAGAAAAAAAATATACGCGCGCAGGAAAGCGCCCTCTGTTGTCCGCACATATACAAGAAGCATGGTGAAAAAGCAAGACGGCGGCAGACGATTTTGCTGCACGCTTAGAATTTTCTTTTTTACAAGAAAAAAAATTGATATTTGTAACCGAAATTCAACCGGAAATTTATGAAAATTCTATATGAGCTGGAATATTTTATGCCTGGATTTTAAAATGTACAAATGTATATTGGAGGAGTTGAAGGCGAGTTAACGGCACCTACCCTGTTTTGACGGCGAATAGCGGCAAGATAAAGCGCTGTACTCAAAGCCATGCGCACTTGGGCTCACACTATCAAGTAGTACACGATGATCAACATCGCCAGTGCAGAACTTCGACATATTTTCGGATATAATTTCTTCCATGGATATATTTGTTAGCTGTGAACTCGTTGAGAATATAGTGAGGGACACTATGAATATATGAACGGAATTTCAGCTTCTCAAATCAGGTAAAAAGTAAAGAAAATTGTAGTCAAATTTGTGTTCGCATTGTAAAGAACCTTATACCCAGGACGTCAGTGCAGTGGCACTGACTGACGTCCTACCAGGGCTAGGGTTAGTTCAAGAGTAAAAGCCCAGTTTTCTTCACCCAAAGTATTAGATTCCCGCCAAGGTTTATTAAACGGTATGTGCATTGATTTTCTTGCCGGTAAATTACAGAGCTGATTGATTGATTGTGGTATATTTAGGTACAGATTTGAAGCCTAAAATAGTTGTATTTTGATAATGCGTTTAATTTGGTTGCACACACTTGGGGATTGTTTTCGGGTCATACATGCATATTGTCGTTGTTTGATATAACACAGGGTATAGCATAATATTATATGATTCAGTCAGTTGCTAATTGTCTTTATGTAGTGATTATAGCCCAGGGTTTATATGTCAAAGTTGGTTTAATAGATTCACTTCAGGCACATGGGTCAACACTTCAGGCACATGGGTCAATGTAAACATTGCTTTATTCAGTCCTTTATTTGCATAATTATTGGGGTAATTCTGGTTAGGTCCAATTTATTGGTACAATCGCTGAGTATTTCTTGTGGCATAAAATATTTTTGTTTCTATTTTCATTGTAGTTAAAGGCAGTGGACACTATTGGTAATTACTCAAAATAATTATTAGCGTAAAACCTTTCTTGGTGACGAGTAATGGGGAGAGGTTGATAGTATAAAACATTGTGAGAAACGGTTCCCTCTGAAGTGCCATAGATTTTGGGAAAGAAGTAATTTTCCGCGAATTTGATTTCGAGACCTCAGATTTAGAACTTGAGGTCTCGAAATCAACCATCTAATAAACGCCCACAACTTCGTGTGACAAGGGTGTTTTTTTCGTTCATTATTATCTCGCAAGTTCGATGACCGATTGAGCTCAAATTTTCACAGGTTTGTTATTTTATGCATATGTTGAGATACACCAACTGTGAAGGCTAGTCTTTGACAACTACCAATAGTGTCCACTGCCTTTAATCTGTGCTAGTCACAATGTCAACTAAGAAGAAGAATTATTAAAGAAACCGATTGAACTGAACTGAAAAAAATGAAGCACAGCATTATTCGTTTTTGGCAGATTCAACCATCATCATTTCGAAAATGTCAAATGTAAATAAAACATTGACATTCAGTTGTAGGATTCGAACGGGGGAACATCGATTCTGAAGTCGAGAGATATACCGCTAGATCAAATCGCTCCAAAGAAAAACCTAGGAAAAATTCCACTTATAAATATCTGCATCTGTCTCTTTGTACAGACCGTGCGGTACCGCCGCTCTGCACCGTTGCCTTCGTGTAAAGTTGAATCATTGGAGACAAGAATTGTGAATATACACGTTTTCATTTACCGTTTGTGGTGTTTCACGGAAACATCATGGCATATTTTTACATTTTTTGTGACTTTCCGGTCACTAGCGGTGGATCAAAATTTGGGTATAGGCACACGAGGGTGGTTGGCATTCAATTGTGTTAATCGTTAAGGTGTACAGTAGCGTCCAAAAATGTTATCGCGTCTCAAAAAAATAGTTTTTCCTCTATTATATCCATAAGACATACGACGCCATACTTTAGCGAAGAACCAAGTGCGCACGCGCAAATTCACAAACGCGCCAGGTCGCCCATTGTTTGTGTAAGGTACGTGGGTGATTACGATGTGTCGTTAAACGATGCGGTACCACAGGTTCGACTTTTGAAGTCCCTTCGTTCGAGCCCCTTCTCTTCCTTCCTCCATGGTTCACACAACCGAACGGAAGCTAGCATAGTATTGGGCCCGAAATTGCCAGCCGCGTATTCCCGGAAAAACCAGCCGCGTATTCGGGAAATAGAACACATGCAGTACAGGGAGGTGACAAGGTTCTCGATTCAAAACTGGAGACCGTTATTTTAATCGAACGAATTTTGCAATACAAGCAATAAAACACAATTTTTTAATGGATAATATATTTATTTATTAACTATATATTATTTTTAAGCAAAAACATTATGTTGAACTAATTAAAAAATATATACAAAAATGGGCCGCAAAATACCGAGCCAAATCCGAGTCAGTTTGTTTGCATCACTATGTAGTAAAATGCACTGTTTTGTAAAAATCATATAATGAAAAGAGTTTGTACCCTTCGTTAAAAGAATTTGTACCCTTCGTTATGATAAAAAAGTAATGTTTTAGACGAAAATCTTGAAGACTGGTACCATATGCACTTCAAATAACGAAGCGTGAACAATTGGTTCACTAATTAGTTGTTAATTAACCACAGTAATATATGCTATTTTCAATAAAAATGCGCACAATATAATGCATAGCGGTTGATTTAAAAACTTTTTGAAAAGAATTTGTACCCTTCGTTAAGATGTAAAATTAATTTTTAAGACCAGAATCTTAAAGACGGATAACATAGGCACTCCAAATAACGAAGCGTGAAAAATTGGTACACTAATTAGTTGTTAATTAACCAAGGTAATATTTGCTATTTTCAGTAAAAATGCGCACAACGGTTGACTTATAAACTATTTGAACAGAATTTGTACCCTTCGTTATGATATAAAATTAATTTTTAAGACCAGAATCTTCAAGACTGATACCATAGGCACTCAAAATAACGAAGCGTGAAAAATTGGTCTACTAATTAGTTGTTAATTAACCAAGGTAATATAGGTTTTCTCGGTCAAATTCGGCAAATGAGCAGTCAATTTCGTTTTCATGCGTTCGAATTAAAACTGTTTTGCCTCTTCAGTTGTTACTGCGTTTCAAATTCAGAATTCGGCCGTTCAATTTCGTTTTGAGTCGAGTCAAATTTCCTTAGCACCCTGCTCAATTTAGCGTATCGTCATTCTTTTTCGTGATACACACGCCTCAAGAAGCGTCTGTGAATTTGAATGCTGTTTTGATGAATTGTTAAATTGAATGATTATTTTGTTAAATGGAATAACGTAAAAGTACATTTGACTAGTCTTAAAACGAAAAAGAATGACCCTTTTCAGATAGCATTCAATTTTGTGCCAAATAGAATAAGCTGGTGGTTAAATTGGCTGCTCATTTTCCGAAATTGACCGAGAAAACCTATATTTGCTATTTTCAGTAAAAATGCGCACAACGGTTGACTTAAAAACTATTTGAAAAGAATTTGTACCCTTCGTTAAGATATAAAATTAATTTTCAAGACCAGAATCTAAAGACTGATTCCATAGGCACTCCAAATAACGAACCTTGAAAAATTTGTCAACTAACTAGTTGTTATAGTGTTCCATAGAGGACTATGGTGTTCCATAGAGGACAGCCTCCGTCGTGAGTTGTGAGTTGGGCCGTCGGAGTTGTGCGTTGGGCCGTCGGAGTTGCGGGTTGTCTGTCGGAGTTTTGAGTTGTCCGTCGGAGTTGTGGGTCGTCCGTCGGAGTTTTGAGTTGGTCCGTCGGAGTTGTGAGTTGGGCCGTCGGAGTTGTGGGTTGTCCTCGAGGTTGTGAGTTGTCCGTCCGAGTTGTGAGTTTTCCGTCGGAGTTGTGAGTTCCGTCGGAGTTGTGAGTTGTCCGTCGGAGTTGTGAGTTGGCCGTCGGAGCTGTTGGTTGGCCGTCGTAGTTGTGAGTTGGCCGTCTGACTTTTTATTTGTTTAACTAAACTGCAATGGCCAATAGCTGGCGTATAGGCCTACTTCCGGGTTCTTGCTTGGCAATTTTCACATGTGATTGAGGCTCCGTGATTGAGTTCCGATTGTGATTATTGTACCTTGCTGTCTCGATTTCTCACCGAGAAGGCAATGAGATGTCGTTTTTGCTTACCTTAGGCCTACATGAAATGGATGGACCCATGTGTTTAATGCTGTTATTGGGAAATTAGGCCGATGTTTTGTTCGCACTATCTGATATTTTATACTATAGATTTTCTCGGTCGAATTCAGAAAATGAGCAGCCAATTTCATTTTCATGCGTTCGTGTTGAAGCGGTTTGGCCTCTCCAGTTGTTACTGCGTTTCAAATTCAGAATTCGGCCATTAATTTCGTTTTGAGTTGATTCAAATTCCTATAGCATTCTGTGCAAATTAGAGTTTCGCCATTCTTTTTCGTGTCACACACGCCTCAAGAAGCGTCTGCGAATTTGAATGCTGCTTTGATGAATTATTAAATTGAATGATTATTTTGTTAAACCGAATGACGCAACATTACATTTGACCAATCATAAAACGAAATCGAGTGACCCTTTTCAGTAGCATTCGATTTCGCGCGAAATAGAATAGCTTGGTGGTTAAATTTGCTGCTCATTTGCCGAAATTGACCGAGAAAACCTATATTTATCTACGCCCCTATTCGAAATGTTGTTCATGAATTGTAACAATATTCTTTAATAACTGCAGGTAGGATGATGGCCTTATTAGAATATAGGTTTTCTCGGTCAATTTCGGAAAATGAGCAGCCAATTTAATCCAGGCGTTCGAATTTAAAAGCTACTTTGCCTCTCTGGTTTTTACTGCGTTTCAAATTCAGAATTAGGTCATTCAATTTAGTTTTGAGGCATTCAAATTCCTAGCACACTCGTTCTTTTTTTTATGACGCACAATCATCATTCAATTTAGCAAAGCTGGTTCGACTAGAGATTTGCTGATTTAATCATTTTCAATTTCGTAAAGAGGCAATCAATTTCGCTAAACGAGGATTCAAATAAGTACGACCAAAGAAATATGAATAAACAGATAAACTGTACAGTTAAAGGCAACTGTGGGTATGTTCAGACAGCGTACTAACTTAGACCCGAACCGGTCTAACTTTTACGAGCAGCGGGGGGTGGTCGTAAAAATAAAAACCCATTGCGTTCAGACAGCACAGAGTTAAACCCGATCCGGTTTATCTTCGGTTTTAAGAGGTCAAAGTAGACGCGACCCCGTTGCTCTAACATCCGGTTTTATTCATCAGATTCACGCACCGAGTATGCCGATATACTGAGTGCCCCATACCCTGGATGATACAAATGGCTCAATCGAACGCGGTAACAGTTTTACCGTTAGGAGGATATGGGCACTTAAAACAAACATGAACACGACTCGAAATTATTTTTTTAAACAAACAAAATATTGATACAAACCGCCGAAAAAACTCACCAAAATATTGTCCATATTCCATGAAACAGAACACGTTTCATTTTTGTGTTTTGTTTTATACCACTGTTTCCGATTTAATAAATACTTTTAGTTTGTACTTCAATCGATTGGAAGTTGCGATCTCTCAAAAGCTGGTGCCGCGATTTTTATTCCGATTCGTTCATAAACACAACTACACACGTGCAAGTTACGACATGTACTTTGCAGTATTTTCCCAACTTCCCAACAACGTGGTGATATTGCTGGCGTAGGGAATTTCCCCTACACACAGCCTCGCGCCCACTGCAGTTCATTCTCCTAGATTGAAAGTACAGCACGCTAGTAACGGTGACGGCAATAGAAAGGCACATCCACGGGATCGGTGATGGATAACTATGGGATATCAGAGAGTGATCACTATGGGATGGCAGCACTGTACATGTGAGAAGCAATACATATGCTTCTTCGCTGCGCTTGTAGTATACGCATGAAAAACAGTTTCAATTTATTGTAGGACACTCAACAAAAAAAGCTTGGAAAATATAATTTTGTTTCAGAATTTAATAAATCATGGGCGTGGGCCTGTGTTAAACTGCATACACCGATGCGATCGAGAGGGTTTCGCCAACTCGGTAAGCGGCAAGAAAGTAATATAAATACTCGGTGCTTTTCAGCATCAGAGGCAACAGAAACCGTATACAAGCACTCCGGGTCCTGGGCGTGTGCATTGAACCACACAATGGGTCGTCCGTTGTGAGTTAAAACCGGATGTCATTCTGTCCACACGCAGTGTTAAAAGATAAACCCGAACCGGTTTAGACTTAGACCGCCTCGCTGGACGGTTTAAGTTTTGGGGTTTAAACCCGATCCGGTCTAACTTTATTTGCGTTCACACGCACAAAAGTTGAACCCGAACCGGTCTAAGTGGACTTAGACCAACTTTAGTACGGCGTGTGAACGACCCCTGTTTCTAACTTCCCTTTTAAAGCAAGCGAACCTTATTTGTTTGTTTGTTTGTATATTTCCAGTAGACTTTGCCTGGGGCCCCATAAGGTGTTTTCGGGAGAGATTTAATGGTTAACTGAGCAAGACCCGATTTTTAATTTTTTTTATTTTTTATGTTTTTTTACCATAAATCTGTTGGCGTGCCAGACTTCTTGGCATAATTATGTTAAAGAGTGACAAAATAATGAGCAGCATGCCTTTAACATTCGTAAGGAAACACAAGTTAACCAAGCGTTTTTAGGAATGCACAAATTCCAGAATTGACTGCCCCCAAAAAAATCATGCGAATTTAAATGCAGCTTCGATGAATTGTTAAATGGAATGATTATTTTGTTAAATTGAATAACGTAAAAGTACATTTGACTAGTCTTAAAATGAAATCGAATTACCCTTTTCAGAAGCATTCGATTTCGTGCGAAATAGAATAGGCTGGTGGTTAAATTGGCTGCTCATTTTCCGAAATTGACCGAGAAAACCACGAACAGCATAAAAGTGTAGAATTTGAACATACAGGGCAGGTCAGCACGCCATCGTCACGCGTGTGTGAAGACCTCTCGAACAATGATGAAATATGATTGCTGCTACCACCTTCCAGAAGTTGTGATGTGCTCAATAGTGACATAGCTTAAGACAATGGAAGGATATCAAAAAATATCCTTCACCTGCTCGATTAATGTCTCTGATTTGTACCTTTGTATAACTCCTTTATTTGCCAAATGGGAGGCTCCCCCCGATCTCAGACTATGCAAACCGTATATCTTCGGGTTTTGAATTCCTATTAATTTAAGAGCATCTATAAATAATTCACGACATCTAGTATAACTTAGGGGCTTATTCACATGAGGTTTATACATTTTAATACTGGGATGGTATGATAGTGCTGTGAATAGATGTACATCTTGACCAATTGTAACACTAGATCTGGACATAAAATTCCGTAATATCGCAACAGGGGAGTACGAGGTGTGAGTATCGGATAGATAAGCTTTATTCCCTTCTCTAAAAATGTCCGTCTTGGATCTGGGTATGAAAATACTAAATCCTTTATTATTCGGAAGTTCTTCAATATGAGAAGCCTTTATCTGCACCATTTCATCGTGCCTGAAAAGTAGGGCGAATTTTAAGGAAACATAGCAGGCTGTTCTTAGTTCCATTAATGTGTTATCAGCTCCTCCTAATTGGTCAACTATACGTTTAACTTGCTCTAGAGTTATTGGTTCTTTTTGAATTGGTGGTTTGTGAAGTTGACGTCTGGCACTTACTAAAATCTGTTGAACTATTGGTGGGTCTACCGGGTTTATTTTTGCATTAACTAAAGTATGTACCCATTTGATGGCTGCTGCAGCTGATGTGAGAACGCTATTCGAGTTTGCTTTTTCTTTTAATTGAACAAAGTATGCGGCTATTACTTCCTCTTGAATTGGAAGTTTTATGTCTGTACACATTTCCTTAATCCAAGCAAAAAACTGCCTGCATTTGTATAAATATGCAATGGTTGTGCCATCTGCCTTAGACAACACAGCTTCATTGAAGATTTGTCTTCTCATACTGTCCAGCTGGATTGGAAATTCTGTCCAAAACGGTTGTGAGTATACTATCTATAGTGCAAGCAAAAATAAATACAATATATTGAACAAGTAATAATCCATTAAAGATTCGGAATCAGTTAGGTTGCAGTGCAATCGATGAAAACAGCACAATAACACCTTTAAATCTCTGGGAACCGAGTAATGAATTTTTGTTCCTTCCAAGTTCCAAAGCATTTTCCCCTTCGACTGAAACAAATCCCTCTATCCATTTTTTGTAGTGTAACCACATAATTGACCAAAACACTGAAGAAGGCCACTGTGGGAAAACTAAAGTACCTTTAGCTTTACAGTTGAGGAGTGTCTGTAAAACACTCGGAATCAAAACCACTAGGGGTACTAATAGACAATTCTCTCCTGACCAATTTTGGGCAAAGGCATCTACTCCAGAAGTGCCCGGGTTCCAAAATCTCGAAAAGAAACGTGGAAGTTTGGTATTATAATGACAGGCGAAACAATCTACGGAAAATGGACCCCACAGCTTTGTTAGAATATGAAAAAATGGTGTTGATATCATCCAATCATCAGTGTCAACCAATCTACTTACGAAATCTGCTTGTTCGTTTTTATTCCTAGGGATCCATTCAACTTCAATTCTAATGTTGTGATGCATGCAAATCTGAAATATGTCATTTGCGATTCCTTGTAATTCTGTATTCATACTGCCAACTTCAACAATCCTTGCCGCAGGTTGACTATCTGTATAAATCTTTAACTGGGACCCCGAAACCATAGGTAAGAAGGAAGAAATAGCGATAAGAATGGTATTAAGTTCTCTCCATGTGGAACTTTTGGTTGCTTGTTCTTCTGACCATTGCTTGTGGGCTGTATGTACATCATTACAAACGATTGCACCCGACCCTGTTGCACTTGCATCACAACATACAATCTTATTCACTTTCCTACTTGCAAATACGTGCCTTACATTTAATATAGAAACATTTCGGGACCAGAACTGAACTTCAGAATTGGTTTGGTGAGTTAAAGTTATTGAATCAGCTTCGTCGTTGGCTTGAGCGATCTGAACTTGGCAATGCCTAGTCATAAGCCTAGAAATATTGCCACATACTGGACCAAGTGAAATAATTTGTCCAACAAAAGAATGTAGTTTACGAACAGTTAAGTTGTGCGTTTCTTGAATTTCACGAATGTTTTTTTGTATTTTATCTATGCGCCTGTCAAGTACTCTAAGTGTTCCTTCTCTAGTGTCCCAACGCATACCTAACCATTCAATTGACTCTGAAGGCTCCCATACGCTCTTGGCAATGTTATAAATGAATCCCGCTCTTAACAAATCAACTCTCACATGTTTACATATTTTCTTAGCTTCAGTTGCATCAATTTCAGTATTATTTGTTAACTTTGGAATAACAATAAAACCATCATCCAAGTATAGAGCAATTAGAATACCAGAAGCTCTCCAATGTGTGACCAAAGGTTTCAGCACTTTTGTGAAAATTAGTGGAGCAGACGATAAGCCAAAAGGAAGAAAGTGAGTTCGAAATATCTTTGAACTCCATTAATTGTCTATGAAAACCCGAGATCCTTCTGATAAGCCTTAGCTATGTATATGTGATGATAACCTGATTTAAGGTCAAAAGTTATAAGCTGTGCATTTTCAGAGAAAAACTGCAAGGCAGCTTTCCAGTCATCGATTTTGAAATGATTCTTTTGTACAAACTTATTTATCCTGCTCAAGTCAAGTATTAATCGTTTCTTCCCTGAAGGTTGAAAAGCTACAGATAACGGACTAACTGTGTAAGATGGGACTGGCTTCTCTGATATTCTGTTTGAAGTCAACAATTCAAGAATGGAATCAGTGACAAAGGAAATCTCGTTTAATGCTGAATTGTTGTTCCGATAAAACATTGGTGGCGGGAATTCTATAAAAGGAATTTTGTAACCTTCAGTAACTACCGACATGATCATTTTAGATGCACCTATACTTTGCCAAAATTGGGCACACTGCTTTAGTCTTCCCTTTACATTCGTTGTATCAGTCTTTAGCTCTTCGTTAATGTATTAATCGAAATCACATTGTACCTCTAACACATCCCCGAATTTCTGCTCTAGGTGGGTGACTCTAAGCTGTCACGCTCGATCCTGTGCTGCTGGCTCCGTTGTTGATGGTTGCTGTATAGGGGACTGGGATGTTGGAATTTTAGAAGGTGCTGGCAATAAGAGCCGGGCTTGGTCGCTGATAAACTGGGATCTGCCAGGGTGAGGTTCTACTGAACTGGTTGTATCCAGCCGTCGAAATTGCTCTATCTCTTGGTTTGGCCTTGGAAGTGATGGCGACGGGGTAGAATGGGCACTCTCTCGCCCAATGCCCTGGCCTTCTACAACTGAAGCACATGTCAGCATGTGGCAAGCCTGTAAGAGAAATATATCAATCAGAAAAGTTATAAGAGTCAGTATAAACGTTATCAAACGATATAGAAACGCCATGATTGTGAAAGATAACCATTGGCAATAAGATTGTGTTAACCCCAAGTTAACACTCCCGTGTGCGGTGTTACGGCCTGAACTGATTGACTGAACCTATTGTCCCCTTATATACGCGTATACGCTTCATTGATTTTAACTTTCCCGCAGGCAATAAACCACGTGACCCTGACGATTGGATTAGACTCGCTTTCAAGTCATCCCTCCAAATGAAACTATATTTTCATATTACTTCGCTACGCTCATACGCATGAAAAGCAGTTTCATTTTCTATGGACGACAAGAAACAAAACACACTTCATAATACAAACAATTTGTTTCAGATAATTTTATTATAGCATGGGATTGGGCCGTAGCGCAACGGTGATGAACTATAACAAAGTATTTCTTGAAGGGGATGAAATATATACATATACCTCGAAAAAGATAACGATCACTAGGATCGCAATATCTCTTGACGCCCACATCACTCGAGCTGGGAGATTTTCGGGGTCGCTTTCTTCCTTCTAACTCTTTCAACGCAGATTCTTCTGCGATATGGATACGCTTTCTCTCTTCAGCTGTCTGTTTGTCCCCTGTCTTGTCCAGGTGTTGCACTGTTATCCACCCTGCCTTGCTGTTGTCGGCATATTTAATCTTCTTTCGCTCGGACACCAGCTCCTTGGCTTCTTGGATTCCTTCGATGGCTTCCTGGATGTTGCCCTTCTTTAGAAGAGATATCTTGATCTTGTCAAGGGCGATCTCTAATTTACCGCAAAATTCAAATTGTGCTGCATTTCCCGGTTTGAGATCTTTTGCCTCTAGCTTGTTCCGAAGCTCCTTTATACTGGTGTCGTCTGTGCTTTGATTACAGTTATTCAAAGATTCGAATTTATGGTTGAAATAGGTCTTGAATTTATCGAAGAGTGCCTCTGGATTAAAAGCTGTAGGTTGATCAGTATCACTGGAAGCCATGATTGTGAAAGATAACCATTAGAAGCAATAGAAATTGTGTTAACGCCAAGTTAACACTCCCGTGTGCGGTGTTACGGCCTGAACTGATTGACCGAACCTATTGTCCCCTTATATACGCGTATACGCTTCATTGATTTTAACTTTCCCGCAGGCAATAAACCACGTGACCCTGACGATTGGATTAGACTCGCTTTCAAGTCATCCCTCCAAATGAAACTATATTCTTCTTCTATGGTCACCTTACCAGTTAGTTTAGAGTTTTAGCATAGTTAGGGTTAGAGGCGTCTGTCTCCCGAAAAGGTCAAAACATTATCGATGCCAGCAGAGATAGGCCTAGGTAATAAGTAATTAATTAGTTCTCTGTTGGCGGGACAGACGTATCCCCATACTTTTGTTTGGGCACTGGCCTGGTGACCAGTCTTTTTTCTTTGTCTTTTTCTTCCACTCTGTGCTTTTTTTAAGTGTTCTGCGCCTCTAATCATATTGTTTGTACGGGGAACAATATAAATTTTAAATGTTATTATTATTATTATTAGCTGTTCCGACCGTCCGTCGGAACAGGTATTGTTTTCGTCTAGATTTTTATTGTTTTTATTATTATTATTCTTTGTTTCTCCCCTTAATCCCATAGCGTTTGTACACGTTTTTGCGGCAGCCTAATCTCCTAAACCATAATACGAAAGAGTGAGTTTATTATACCAAATTGAAGCTTAGAACATAAGCTTAATTCTTATCGTACAAAAAATAAAAATTGTTAATTAATAAGCCTTAATTAAGCTTATGAATATTTAATTAGCAAACCTAGTTAACACCATATCTCAAAAAGTAGACCGCCGATCCTGAAACCTTTTTCAGCTATACACTAGTCAGGTCCTGTTAAGGTGATTTCTGACATACAATTTCGGACGACGTCACCATGACGTCATGTAATGCACGTTTTGTGTCTGTGCACAAACACAATGGCTCTTCAAATCTATACTTTGAACTGGTCAAAAACACAATAACTTCAAAATATGTATCTTTTAGTTTCCTAAATATCATATTATGTGTAGAAAAATACACTGATTCTAATAAGATTTGTTTCAGTCCATAAAAGCAATCAATGTTCGTCTACTAATTAATTAATCAATTAGAATCTTGGCGTCATGGGTACAACGTAGTACTTCATAAACTGGGTGCAGTCACTTTCACATCAATGTTTAAACTTCTCTATGGCTCTTGCAACACACTGCGGACCTGGATGGGTTGAAGACACCGGGGAGAGTCTTAGAAGATGATGTCGTGATATTAGCATATTTTATTTGTTTTTGAAAAATGTCAACTAGTAATTAATTATCCACATGACCCTCATTTGCATATT